>NC_133324.1:83165762-83323262 GCF_042186555.1 Aquarana catesbeiana | reverse complement strand
CATCATGTGACCAAGGTGAAGACATCTGGAAACTGTAGTTATTAAAAAAAATAGAAACAAATATACAAATTTGTTGGTCATCACTCACTTGTTTTCGGCACTGTGGACAGGTGGGAACTATGTACCACATAAGGTGGCAATGTCCTATTGTATCCAGATTTTGGATTTGGATGTTCAGTTTTACGACAAAACGAACCTGTATCCTCCATAATAACAACAAAACATTTGACAAGACATGGGATCCGTGAATTCAATATTTGTCTGTTTCCTAGCTAGTCCCTGATTGACCCGCTCTCTTTCAGTCTTTTGTTTTTCTTTCTTTCCTTTTCTGTACATGGTGCTTGACCGAAGCGGCAATGCAGATGGGGAGGAAAGTTGTGAGGAACTTGGTTCCTCTATGATTTCATGTAGTCACAGTGAGACAGCTGTCCGATTGGATGCTGCCACCCCATGTGACTTTGATGGCCATCTAGGGTCAGGCACAGTCTATGTAAGACACCAGCTCCCGGGTTTATGTGAGTGGCTAGTGTAGGGATAGGTTCCCCGTCAGGCAGGGACAGTGTTTAAAGATAGGGAAAGGTTCCCGGAAGAGTAGGGATAGTGCAGGGCCTCTCTGTAGGAGGTCTTCCGTTTGGGTGTGGACCGCCCAGGTCGCATTCTGCTTTTTGTTCTTACTGTTATGGCAACCTGAGAAACACATGTTGCTTTTGCTGCAACATTTTCTATTCATGTACTTTTGTTTTTTCTAATAAAATAATTGAAATACAAATTTGGAAATACAAATTTGGTAGATCCTGGATGTGGCTTTAACAGTTTAGGGGTTACGTTCAACTATAGGGCACAGCTGAGGGTAAGGTTAAATATTTATGTTTGTATTTTGCAGAAGACAAAAGAGATGCAGTTTAACCTCTTCCCGTCTGTCAGCTGTCAAATTACGGCTGGGCTGCACTCCTCTCGTTCTGGGTGGACGTCATATGACGGCCCTCACATGTAGACACAGAGATGCCAGTAATAGGCGCTCCTCGCCTCACACTGACAGAGTGTGAGGAGAGGAGAGCCGATCGGCGGCATCTCCTCACAGAGGACATCTAGGCATGTAATCAGGTCACTGATAATCAGTGGCCTAATTACAATTAAGTGCCAAACAGTGCCAGCAATGCCAGTAATGCCACTGCCAGCAATTAGTGCAGACAATTGGCACCAATCTGTGCTCACAAGTGCCAGCAATCAGTGCCCACAGGTGCCAGCAATCAGTGGCCATCAGCGATGCCAGTCAGTGCTGGCTATCAGTGCTGCCCATCACCGTTGCCCATCAATGCTCATCACTGCTGCCCATCAATGTCGCCTATCCGTGCTGCCTATCTGTGCCCACCATTGCCGCCTATCTGTGCCCGCCAGTGGCGTCAATCTGTGCCCAGTGCCACCCATCAGTGCCGTCTATCGGTGCTCATCAGTGCCATATATAAGTGCCACCTATCAGTGCCCATAAGTGAGGCATATTCGTGCCTCCTCATCAGTGCCACCTAATCAGTGCCCATAAGTGCTGCCTCATCAGTGCCCATAAGTGCCACCTCATCAGTGCCCATCAGTGCTGCCTTATCAGCGCCCATCAGTGAAGGAGAAAAATTACTTATTTACAAAATTTACTGACAGAAAATAAGAAAAACTTTTTTTTTTCATAATTTTTGTTCTTTTTTTTTTTTTTTTTAGGAAAAAATAAAAAACCCAAGAGTGATTAAATACCACCAAAAGAAAGCTCTATTTGTGTGAAGAAAATGATAAAAACGTCACATGGTTACAGCGTAGCATGACCGCACAATTGTCATTCAAAGTGTGACAGCGCTGAAAGCTAAAAAATGGCTTGGGCAGGAAGGGGGTGTAAGTGCCCTGTATTGAGGTGGTTATTGACACTGTCATTGTGCAACGTGATTTTCTACTACATGATCAATGTCTAAGTAGATTTTGTATTATTGGGTAATTGTCTCATGACGGTAGTTGAGTAGCTGTTGAGAATGAAACTAACACATTTGTTAGTAAATCGTTTCCATTGAGTTGCTGAACAGCTCATTTTCTCTGCTATGTTCTCCCCACGGCTATGGTGCAGTAACAATCTTCCATTTAGTGAGCTCTGGGGACAAGATAACAACTGAGCACAACCTGTATTGCTGTACAAAATGTCAAGTTTACTTCTTAATTGGAGATGTCTCTTTGACAGCACATTGCAGTGAACTAGAACATTTGCTTAAAGGGACATTGTCCCATTTTTCCCTTAAAGAGGAGCTCCGGGGCCCTTCAGAAAAAAAAAAAATAAAAGTCAGCAGCTACAAATTTAGCTTCTGACTTTTAATATAAGGACACTTACCTGTCCAGGGGTCCCACAATGTCCTCACCTGACCCCATTCTTCAATCGGCTTTGGGTGTATGCGCCGACAGCTCTAGTAACGGAAACAGGAAGTGAAGCCATGCGGGAGTCACACTGTACCTTGTGAATGGTCCCATAGTTTTCTGGGACCTATGATGTGTCCCAGAAGACTAAGGGAGAAGGGGGGTGGACTTTCGGCTTAGTTTGCCATGGCAATCTGAGCCGAAAGTGGGAGCGGGTACTTGTCAAACCCAGGTACCCGCTCCCCCCCTCCTCCCTAAAAAGTCCCAAATGTGGCAGTGGAGGGGGGGAGGGTGCAAACAGGAGGAGCTTCTTAATGCAATGTTTTACACAACCAAGTCTCTCCATTCATTTCTATTCCCAATGCCATTTCTGGGGTGCAGGGGAACAGTAATCCAGTGCTGCAGCTGTGCCCACGGGTGTGCAGGTCCCTGATGGTCCCCGCCCACTGACATCATCGTCTGCAGACTGTCTTCTGGATCCTTAAGGAACCCCAGCCTTGGATAGCCAATAGAAAATATTAACGTAATTCTGGCATTGATGTAGACACCCAAAGAAGAACCCTTCCTTCTGCACATTGTTTTGCATGGAAAAAGCACCTGACCAAATGTGGGAATGATTGACAGGTGGGTGTTGGTCTACAAAAGGCAGTCACTCTGTCTGGTCAAGGCTCCTCCCATGGCGGCAAATGGCTGCAGGAGCAAAGTGTGTTAATAGGCATTGGGAGAGTGTCTGGTCTGGGCTCAAGGAAAGGAAACCTGTCCAGGCAAACACCTGCAAAATTCTGTCTGTGCAAAACAGAAGGAGGTTATATGATGCTGAAAACCCATGTGTGAGCATCCTTTTCTTTAAAGCAACTTTTTTTGAACTTTCACATGTTGAACAGGATGGACTTGTCTCTTTTAAACCTTACCAACTATGTAACTATGAATAAATATGGTTGGAAAAGCCCTTAAACTGAAAATTGGTAAATGGACTGAGAGTTCTTAAAGCTTTACCTTTGGAATTGAACCCTAACTATGCATATACTGTATACACTGTAAATCATGAATGCAGAAGATTACAGGTTTTCAATTGATAAGTTGTGTAGCACAATCCCCTAAGGGACTGCTTGGAATTACCTGTTCATCTGCACTGCCATGACCTGGTGAACATTCCAACCCACCTGACCCTCTGAGTTCCAACATCCTTGTATCACTGTGACGTAATAAATCAGACAAGTCTGTGTATTTATGTTCTGATAATAGTTACTAGAACCAATCAAAGAAATATTGTCACAAAGAGGAGGTAATAGATCTGCTAAGTTTTCAGCAACAGCGCCGACTCAGCAAAGGCATTCCTCCGAATGACACAAGGCAAGATATAAACAGATCAACAGCAGGTTATATACACTTTCTCAAAAGAAATAATGCTAGCCCCTGCAGGGATAAACACAGCTAACAGATTATACTTACACACTGTAAAAGGTGGAACCTGGCCAGCCTATGACTGTTACCCTAATGAGAGATCAGGTTTAGAAATAATAGTATAATGGCCCTTATATCGGTAACAGCAATAGTGTCCTCGTTGCAGATCTGATGGTCTTCATCAGTACACAGGAGCTCGTTAACTGTAATCCAATAAGGTGTAGTGGGAAGCATTGGGGTTTCTGGTAGGGAAGAAGGCTAAAGAAGGCTGAAAATGTAAAGTAATCCTAAGGTAAAGATGTCTGTGCAAAGTGTCCCAGTAAAACCATGACAAAGGGTGGGTAAAGGTTGGGCGATTGCCCTCTCACCAATGACCATGCCAATATGATATCTTCCAGACAGTATCTTATGTAGCAACACACGTTCAGCGGATCCACCGTCTCGATCTCCCAATGTTAAGCTTGGTACACCGACTGGCATGCGACAGGAGTGGTGCTGGATGGACGTCAGATGACAAGCAGCAAAGATGGGCCCCTCTGATATGGGATGGAGTGTATTATTATAACGCGTGGTAGGCCATGACCCCTCTCTCCATGCATGGAGACGTCCGTCTCACGTCAGGCCCAGGAGGAAGAGAGCTCCGCGTGGGCTTTTTGCTTCTTTTATAGTTACTCCCAGTAATCCTCCTGATGGTCGCAAAGATCCCTGGGATATGTAGTCCCGGCATATAATCATATGAAGCAATTATCAGTCTGAGGAACTACTCACCCCGCAATCCCTTTTGTTTGACTCACAAATATGATGTCACCTGGTAATACTGATCACTAGAGGGACATATGATGCATGGAAACACCGGAGGATCACTGTACTTTACGGTTGTAGTCTATATTGCTACAGTTGATTAAAGGAAAACTGTGCTTTTTCCAAATTCCCACCACTCTCCCTATTCAGTGGATACCCCCTTTCACTTACCTTGCAACCACTTTGAGTGGCTCAAGTTCTCTTCACTAAGCCAGCACATTTGCAATGGTTTCTCCATAGGACCAAAAGAAGAAGCTGTCTACTTGCAAACCTGCTGGGAGACAGCTTCTCTATTAGACCCTATAGAGAAACTGCTATGCCTGTTTAGTATGCTATGGTGTGGTCAATGGCTAAGGTTGCCAACTTGTCAGGAAAAAAAAAGTCAAATTTTTACTAGCCAGGTGGCAACGTATCATAACTTATCTGTGCTCTCCTGAAATAAATGAAAGGGAATAGCTATAGGATGGTAAACTTGAAGGGAGGAGAATGGCACTTACTTATGCATAAACACGGCAATCCTTTGCGCATCTCCTTTGAATCACATCTGCATTTTGGTCACACTCATGGTTTGCTGTGTCATGTTTAGTGCAGAGCCATTTGATCCCAAAGTTGTATCTTGAAGTATTTTAAACATCTAGCCATACCCCTACTTCCACACCATATATATGAGAACATCTACCTTCAGCCTTCCATTCCAAATAGTTTGTACTTGGATTTAGAAAGATTAAAGTCTTTGTCTAGTAACAGTAATTATCTCTCTGATGATATTACCTCAAAGTTACGCTCTCCTGACTGACACTTCTGAGTGTTCCTGTGCTGTTATATGTTATTACTTTACTTTATCACCAAGACACACAGCTAGGAAAATAAACTTGTTCCCTTCCCTCGACAGGCATGTTCTTTTTGATAGTGGATATGATGATTGTTTCCTGCTTTGAACAGATTGTTTCACAAAGGATCTGAAAAGATGCCATCAGTGTTTAGTACTCTATTAATCCCAGCTAAAAATGATTTATTCTTTGATGTATGACTAAAGCACAAACATATTCCATAGGACTCTACAGATAAGACTGCACTGAACCATTCACATCTGCCCTTGCCCCAAAGAGCCTTTCAGCCTAATGTCACTGCCACAGTTATAGAGACACATGTACATAGAGACAGACTGCTTCTTCATCGGGGCCCCTGATGGTGGGGATAGACCTGCAGCAGGCTGGAACCAGGTTGCAGCCCCCAGGTACACCCAGTTGAAGATGTGGAGACCACTTGTGCGTGCAAGTTTATTTTTTAGTACAAATGGCAGGAGACAGATGGAAATCCAGGAAGCAAGCCAAGGTCAGGGTGGTGGGCAGGCAAGCACAAATGGCAGGCAAAGCTGGGGTCGGCACACAGGAAATCAGGAGCTCAGAGAACTAGGAAGTTGCTCAGGCAATGTGGGCTTCACTGAACATGTCTTATATAGGGAAGCAAACTGGGAGTTGAGCTAAGAAGTGATGGAAGGGAAAGGAAACATTAACCCACAAAATAAATGCCCATAGGTAAGCACAGAAGCCAAACAACACATGTGAATGGAATCACAGGTCTAAGAGAACCACTGCAGCAAAAAGATAAGAATTACCTGTAAGAATTAGCTGCAGGCTAAATCATGACACTGTGCCCCAGTGTAGAAAGCCATCTCCGTAAAGACATGGCTTGATGAATATGGTGGGAACTCAAGTGGCCTCATCCCTATTAAACACCTTTGGGATTAACTGGAATGCTGATTTGTGCCTGGCTCTCTGTGGAGCCGGTTCACACATCTCCGCAGCGGCTCCTGTGCGAATTGCCAGGAGCCCTGTGCGTCATTGGTCTGGTTCAGGTCCAAATTCAGCCCAGAATTTGGGCTGAAATCGGACCTGAAACCACTATATTTGAGTGGTGTTTTCCTTAGGAACCCTTCCACAACATGCTAATAACTTTCTATTTTTAAACACTAGTGCTACTATTGTGTAGAAGCCAACTAACATACCAGCATGTTTTTGACATGTGGAAGTAATAAGAACCTGAAGGATATGCAGGAGACCCATTTAGGGCAAAACATGCACATAAGAAATGAAATCCACATACAAAACATCAATATAAAAGATTTATTAGCTTAGTGTACACTCAAAGCTTAATGCTCATCCATATATAGTTTTACAGTGTCAGTGATGTGTGCTATACTGTTTTTTTCTTTATTTTTGTACAGAGTAGAGATGGGCCGAAACCCCCCCCCCCCCCCCCGTTCGGTTCGCAACAGAACATGCGAACAGGCAAAAAATTTGTTCAAACATGCGAACACCGTTAAAGTCTATGGGACACGAACATGAAAAATCAAAAGTGCTAATTTTAAAGGTTAATATGCAATTTATTGTCATAAAAAGTGTTTGGAGACCTGGGTCCTGCCCCAGGGGACATGTATCAATGCAAAAAAAAGTTTTAAAAACGGCCCTTTTTTCGGGAGCAGTGATTTTAATAATGCTTAAAGTGAAACAATAAAAGTGTAATAATCCTTTAAATTTCGTACCTGGGGGGTGTCTATAGTATGCCTGTAAAGTGGCGCATGTTTCCCATGTTTAGAACAGTCTGACAGCAAAATGACATTTCTAAAGGAAAAAAGTAATCTCAAACTACTCACGGCTATAATGAATTGTCGGTCCAGCAATACACATAGGTTCATTAATGAAAACGCCATGGGTTTCCCCCACAGGGGAACCCCGAACCAAATTTTTTTTTTAAAATGCGTGGGGGTTCCCCCAAATTCCATACCAGGCCCTTCAGGTCTGGTATGGATATTAAGGGGAACCCCGGACCAAAATTTTTTTTAAAAATGGTGTGGGGGGTCCCCCTCAAAATCCATACCAGACCCCTCAGGACGAAGCAGAGAAGAAGATATAGAGGAAGATAGAGGAAGAAGCGGGGGAAGAACAAGATGGAGGAAGAACAAGATGGAGGAAGGAGAAGAACACCAAAGGAAGACCAGAAGAAGATGGAAGAAGAAGCGGCGAAAGAAGAAGACATTAATAAAGGAATTGTCAAAAACCGTCTATTGTCTTTTTTTAACATTTTTGACACTTTTTTTGTGAAATGGTAGGGGTACATTTGTACCCCATTACCAATTCACACGGGGGGGGGCGGGATCTGGGGGTCCCCTTGTTAAAGGGGCTTCCAGATTCTGATAAGCCCCCCAACCGCAGACCCCCACAACCACCGGGCAAGGGTTGTGGGGATGAGGTCCTTCTCCCCATCAACATGGGGACAAGGTGCTTTGAGGTGCTACCCCAAAGCACCCTCCCAACGTTGAGGGCATGTGGCCTGGTACGGTTCAGGAGGGGGGGGGCGCTCTCTCATCCCCCCCTCTTTTCCTGCGGCCTGCCAGGTTGCGTGCTCGGATAAAGGTCTGGTATGTCTTTTTTTTTTCTGGCGCGGGGTTCCCCTTAAAATCCATACCAGACCTGAAGGGTCTGGTATGGATTTTGAGGGGGACCCCCACGCCATTTTTTTTTTAATTTCGGTGTGGGGTTCCCCTTAATATCCATACCAGATTTGAAGAGCCTGGTATGGAATTGGGGGGGACCCCCACGCATTTTTTTTTTTTAATTTTGGTTCAGGGTTCCCCTGTGGGGGAAACCCATACCATTTTTATCAATTCATTATAGCCGCGAGTAGTTTTAAATTACTTTTTTTCCTTTAGAAATGTCATTTTGCTTTCAGACTGTTCTAAACATGGGAAACATGCGCCACTTTACAGGCATACTATAGACACCCACCAGGTACGAAATTTAAAGGAATATTACACTTTTATTGTTTCACTTTAAGCATTATTAAAATCACTGCTCCCGAAAAAACTACCGTTTTTAAAACTTTTTTTGCATTGATACATGTCCTCTGGGGCAGAACCCAGGTCTCCAAACACTTTTTATGACAATAACTTGCATATTAACCTTTAAAATTAGCACTTTTGATTTCTCCCATAGACTTTTAAAGGGTGTTCCGTGGATTTCAAATTTGCCGCAAACACCCCAAATTGTTCGTTATTCGGTGAACGGGCGGACAGCCAACTCATGTTCAACCCAAACATAAAGCCCATCCCTAGTACAGAGTAAAGGTATAGGCATGGATGCATCCACAGGTGAAGTGAGAGAATAGGACTGGCCTTGAGAATGGCACAGGTCTAGTAGTAGACTTGAAGCGCAAACTATGGTGAGTGGTGTTCATGCAGCTGATGTTCCTGGTAGGAATTTAACCAAGAGCCCAGCCTTAGAAATTTGTTCGGATGTAATCAATAAGATTTAAGCATCATTCTACATCATTAAGAACCTGACTGCTCTCTGTGGTCTCTAAAACCCTAAAATGCCCACAGTGCTGCTGATCACCAGAAAACACGTGACCAAATTTGCCTAAGGTTTAAGCCATGCTAGAGAGCTTGGAAGCAATCAAGAGACCTTTTTTACTGCTAGGGTTGGCATTATAGTCACATGTAACTTTCATGGAATATCATGTTATCAGTTTGGTGATTATTTATTTTTTTACCGAGTCATTCAGTACGTTTTTCAAGTCCAGTTAATTAGAAGCCCAAAAAACTTTCCTGACCCTGCCTCTATCAGATTTGACAGGTGCCAGGTTTTGTGTGTCAAGGGAGAGGTGTCCGATAGGTAACCACTGGATAAAATCAGTTTTGGAAACGCATGTTGATGGCTCTTATCTGTTACCTGACCATATCATTTCGAATTGATTCTTTCAGTTGAAAATGTATGCAATACTTTTCAGTGCTTGTTCAGTTTTTTTTTTGCAAGAGGCTTGTCTATTTTTTAAACAGTCAAGGTAGTTCATATAAATACTAAATGCTTAAAAGGGTAAGGAATGTTGGTACCAAACCACAGAAACAAACAATGTACATACAAGGACTGAGAAATTGAACTGAAGGAAATGAGACGTACCCAACTCCTTATACACTGTTTTTTGCGCTACTCTCATCTATAACAAACTGCGGCTTGTGATATACTCCCTTCCTCTGCCCATGCTGGTGGCACTTGGCACTATTACCAGTGGAAGGATTAAAAAAAACAAAAACAAAGCCCGTGATTGATAGCGAGGCATATGTAAACACTGATTTTAGAGATCTTATTCAAAAACATACAGATTAACCACTTTATGACTGCTCAGAGTTGATCATTAACCACTTGCTGTCCAGGCCAATTTTTACATTTTTTCACACGTTAAAATCTGCATTTTTTGCTAGAAAATTATATATTTATACATTATATATTTTCTGAAAGCAGGGGCCCTTTAAAAAGTTGATTGTTGTAATTTTTTATGTTTTATGTTAAGAAACACACATTTTCAAGAAAAAATGCACTAAAATTAATCTTAGTGCATAAAAACACATAATAATACCCAAGGTTTTGGTAGAATATAAAAGATGATATTGCATCAAGTAACTAATTACCAGACATATCAAGACTCAAAACTGAACCTGCCCATGAAATGGTGGCAATTTTGGTTTTCTAATTTTGGGAAATTATCGACCTCCGAGATAAAATGTGCTAATTCTTACATATTTTGATTCCATTAATTAGAAAACAGGTGATAAAGGTGCTGGTTGGCTAAAGTTTTCAATAAATTTCACAGTAAAGATTTATACACAAGTGAGTGTATTTTCTTACAAGGAAAGGAGGTGTCTGATGATCATGATGCCTTGTAACTTCTTGGCAAAGTATGATAGAACAATAAAAATGAAAAAGGTACATTTGTCTTGGTCAGATCTACGCATCATACAGTTACATCTGGTGGCTTGTGAAAGTGCTATTGCCTAACATTTCCAAAGAACAGTTGCGTGATATTTTACCTCAGAAGCCAAGATGCCTCGAAACTGTGTAAACAACGCAGATAACTTCTGCTACATTTGTGGCGAGGTTACATTTGCAGTGGTAGAAAAGGCATACCACCTATATTTTGGATGCAAAATAGGAGACCAGGACAAGAGTTGGGCCCCTCATCATTGTTGCATTACATGTGCAATTTATCTGCGTCATTGGCTAAACAGGAAGAAAAAGTCCATGCCTTTCGCAGTCCCATTGGTGTTGAGGGAACCCACCAATCATAGTAGCGACTGCTATTTTTGCACGGTTCCTGGAGGTTCCTGGAAATGGACCGTGGAATATCCAAACTTTCCATCTGCGCTGCGTCCTTTACCCCATGGTGCATAATCGCACACCCCCCTCGTAATTTTGAATTATTTTGATGCAATTTTGACCTGAAGTTGTATCTTGGAAACTGGAGCCAATTAATACTCAGGACTTAATTTTTCTTTATTAGTGACCTAATTCTGGCAGAATTTAGCTACTTTCGTTTCCAAGTCTTTCTCATTGTAGACCAGTGTTAACGTACCTAAATTTTTTCATAGCTGATGCTTTAAAAGCCTTTACAAGTTATCAATGTAGAGTTGATCATGACTATTGCTCTCACATTGTTGTTTACAACAATCTCTCGCATGTGTGTTTTAATAGTTGTTTACATACACGTGCGGGACCTACATACCTGTTTGCATTTGGGTGTATGCGCAGGGGAGAGCAGGTGCTTTTTAGATTTTTTTTTTTTATTTTTTTATAATTTTTTTTTTTTACACTTTTATGGCTATCACAAGGGGGCTAACAAGCCATCTTCTCTGTTTAGCAATCCTGCCCATTTACTGTGGTCCCAGGCTCTTTGAAGGAATGGGAGAGCCAAGGTACCATCATGTGCAGCAGCGGGAGAAGTGCCCTTCTCACTTCAGTAAATGTGACCAGGTGGCTATACAGCTGCCCAGATCACTTTTACTAAACAGTTTCTGGCTATACAGTGATCAGCAAGTTTTCTAGGTTAATACAAGAACATCAGTATCTTTAACAGGAAGACATGGGCTTGTGATCATGATGTCACTAGATAAATCTATTTTCTTGTTTGTTGGTCTGTACAGTTAAAATGTAGCTCTGAATATAGAATGAAACCCATGCAGCTTTCAAGAGCATATTCTAAAATTGCTTTTATCTAAAATAATTACATACAATGGTCAAAGCTTGTGTAAAAGGATGTCATAATTTAGCTGTGCCTAGTGAAGCATGATGCTCTGCCTGTAATAGATGAGAGCCATTGGTATTGATTTACTAAAAGCCAATAGGCTTTTCACTTTGCAATGGAACTTTCCCTCAGCTAAGTGATTGCGTTAAAGTGATATTAGAGTCTTGTTCTTTTTTTTTATTGAAAAATAACAAACATGTTATACTTACCTAACGTGAAAGAAACATCGCTCTGACCTGTGAAGCCCGACTGTGAAAGGTTTGGAAACGGCACACCCAAATCCAGGTGCTCCTAGGCTCAGGATGTCCTTCCTACATCTAAGAATATCATCAAATAATAAAAACGAAGGAGCTGGCACCACTGGAAATTCTTTATTAAGTCATGACATGGTTAAAATGACAGCGGATGCATTTCGGCACAAGCCTTGTTCACAGCACTATCAAAAGGTAACAAACATAACATATATATATATATATACATACATATATATATATATATATATACATACATACATATACATATATATACATATATATATATATATATATATATATATATATATATATATATATATATATATATATATATATATATATACACATCAATAAAAGTATAATGGTATAATGTAGTCCATTCCCACCAATTGAATGATCTCTTAGATGTAAGCTCTAAGGAGCAGGGCCCTCTGATTCCTACTGTATTATAGGGTATTGTATTTGTACTGTCTACCCTCAAGTTGTAAAGTACTACGTAAACTGTTGACGCTATATAAGTCCTGTATAATAATAATAAATTGGAATAAACAAGAAACACAGCTGCAGGTGTGTGATTCCTAGGAAGTGCAATACATTCTTATGCCGCGTACACACGGTCGGACTTTTCGTCTACAAAAGTCCGACAGCCTGTCCGACATACTTCCGACGTACCTTCGGCGGACTTGCGGCAGACTTTCTTACGAACGGACTTGCCTACACACGACCACACAAAAGTCCGACGGATTCGTACGTGATGACGTACACCGGACTAAAATAAGGAAGTTCATAGCCAGTAGCCAATAGCTGCCCTAGCATGGGTTTTTGTCCGTCGGACTAGCACACAGACGAGCGGATTTCGGGGTCCGTCGTACTTACGACGTAAAGATTTGAAGCATGTTTCAAATCTAAAGTCCGTCGGATTTGAGGCTAAAAAAGTCAGTTGAAAGTCCGGAGAAGCCCACACACGATCGGATTACCAGCCAGCTTTAGTCCGTCAGCGTCCGTTGGACTTTTGTAGACGAAAAGTCCGACCGTGTGTACGCGGCATTAGACTCAGTAAGCCTTATCGTGGTGCATCCTACTCATCTGATAAGGGTTTATTCAATGTAACAAAAGAAATAGGGAGTCCGCGCTAATGGGTGTAATTAGAAGCCTAGGTGGGAAGTATATTCCTAAATTGATAGACTGCTGCCCTCACATACACTGACTCCACAGGGGGTGGAATGAGCGGAAAAATTGAAAAAAGAAAAGTGTGTGAGTGTGGCGCTGTCCCAGGGTTGTAAAAGAAATGTCTGCATATATGCAATTATATCCAAAGTGTCATGTGTGTATTCCTTTAAGTAAAATAAGTATGGCAGTTATTACCACTCCTGTGGGTTAAAGTGACTGGTGATTTAAACATAAGAGGCATAATGAGTGCAATAAATCGCATCCAAGGTGTCTAGTGCTATATTCCCTCAAAGGAAAAACAGTATTAGCCGCTGCCAAAAGCATGAAATGGTCTGTGTCTAAACACTAAAAAACACAAAGTTGCAATAAATACATCACACGTGACATGCAAAAAATTTCTAAAGTGTCTGGTGCTAAATATATAAATATTAAAATATTGCTCTACCAACGTTGCAAATAACAAAGTGACAAGTGCCCTATAGAGAGGTCACTCTGAAAAATACTAAACACACGTGTCATGCAAATGGTTCTATGATAATAAACAGTTCATAGGGTATGTGCCCGGTGCACTATAAGTGAAAAAAGGCGTCCGTTGTAGGATTCCTCAAAGCACACAACAGGTGTTAATCCAGTGCTGGTGTCTCGTGTTGTGATTGTGCAGAGACTCACCAGCTGTATATCCCCTGCAGGGGTAATGAGTAGTCACAGTATGTGCCACTGTGCAGCAGTACTTGGCAAGACCAGGACCAGGATGGTATCATAAGGACATAAGAAGAAAGGATTCCATAGTGTGAAACCGTTTAAAAACACTATTTATTTGGTCAGATAAAAAGGGTACTCACATTGTAGTAGAAAAAATGAGCGGTGTACAATGCTTACAAAGATGTTCCTAAGCATCAGCTTTGCAGGGAGATGTCAGCAAGGCTTTATTCAATCTATCTAAACATTTTAACCACTAGCCTACCGCCCACCGTCATATGACGGCGGGACAGTAAGCCTATTGTTCTGGGACATCATATGACTTGAGCCCGTTTAAACAGGGCATGCGCGCAATCGTGAGCATGCAGCCCTGTACTGTCGGTGGCGGCGTGTCACCAAGACACCGCTCGTCACCGACAGGGGTGAACAGCCACTGGGCATGGCTGTTTACCACGTGATCGGCCGTGATAAAGTCACGGCCGATCACTAATGGTACATCCCCGCATTGCACGGCGCATGCGCGTGATCGTGAGCGCGCTGCGCGTGCATGTCGGTGGCAGCATGTTCCCCGGGAACACTGCTCGTCACTGACGATAGTTTACAGCCATTGGCCAGGGCTGTGTACCATGTGATCGGCTGTGATCCATTCACAGCCGATCACTAACTGTAAACAAAGAGCTGTCACTAGCTGTTACTAGCCCTTCTCTCCTCACACACCGTTTCCAGTGTGAGGAGAGAAGAGCCAGGAGCAGTGAGCTACAGATCTATGTATTGTAGTGTTTGCACCAACACCACTTCTGTCCCATCGCCCCCCCCAATTGTCATCTGTCACCCAACAGTCACCCCATAAAAAGTGCACCTGTCACATAGAGACTGCCATCAGTGACCATGAGCGGTGCAACCGTCACCCATCAGTGACCTGCCCTGTCACCCGTCACCCATCAGTGACCTGCCCTGTCACCTGTCACTCACCAGTGACCGTGCCCTGTCACCCATCAGTGACCATCAGCGGTGCACCCGTCACCCATCAGTGACGGTCGCCTGTCAGTGACCGTCGCCTGTCAGTGACCGTCGCCTGTCAACAATCTGTGACTATCACTTGTCACCGTCCGTGGCCTGTCACCCATCAGTGACCGTGCCCTCTCACCCGTCACCCATCAGTGACTGTACCCTGTCACCCATCAGTGACCATCAGCGGTGCACCTGTCACCCATCAGTGACCGTCGCCTGTCAACTATCTGTGACCATTGCCCATCACACCATCACCTCTCAGTGAACGTCACCTGCCACCCATCGCACAGCCCATCAGTGACCGTCACCTGCCACCCATCTGTCACCCGTCGCACAGCTACCCGCCACACAGCCATGTCCAAAAGAGGATATACTAGTGAGGAGGCGTTCCAGATCCTTTCTATGACTGATGAGAGCACCGGGGAGTTCTCATCAGAGTCCAATTCTGATTCCGAATCAAATTCGGCATTTGAACCGATCGAGAGTAGCAATGATTCGGATGAAGAATGGGTCCCTCCTAAAAGGGCACGACACTCTGGAAACCAGGAAGCCGCCAGCAACCAGGATTATATTCCCAGGCCCAGTACCAGCTCTGCCGCCAGAAATAGGCCCCAGGAAGAAAGGCCCAGTACCAGTGTTGCCGCCAGCAATAGGCCCCAGGAACAAAGGCCCAGTACCAGTGCTGCCACCAGAGATAGGCCCGCGCACAAATGCCCAGTACCAGTGCTGCCACATCACACCTGACCTCAGTTTTTTTCACCTGTTTTTGCCCGACACTTTGCTGCAGTTCATTGTGGACCAGACAAATTTGTATGCCCAGCAGTATATTGCCAGCAACCCCCAATCATCTTATGCCCGTCCGTTTGAGTGGAGAGATTTGAATTTGGAGGAGTTCAAATTGTTTTTGGGCCTCACCCTAAATATGGGGCTTACAAAAAAAAATGAAGGACATACCTATTGGTCCACCCACCCCATCCACCATATGCCCATGTATTCTGCCGCTATGTCCAGGTCCCGATATGAGATGATTATGAGATTCTTTCATTTTAACGACAACACCCAGTGCCCTCCCCGCAATCATCCAAATTCCGATAAGCTATACAAGATTCGCCCACTGATAAATTTATTTTCCCAACGATTTGCAGAACTTTATGTCCCCGAGAAGAATATATGTGTGGATGAGTCCCTGGTACCATTTTCAGGCCGGCTAGGAATAAAACAATATATAATATTCCTAGCAAAAAGGCCATATATGGAGTCAAATTTTACAAGCTGTGTGAGAGAGCCACGGGATATCTATATGCGTTCCGCATATATGAGGGAAGAGATTCCCAGCTCCAGCCCCCTGAGTGCCCGGCCTACATGGGCACAACTGGAAAAATCGTATGGGACCTGGCTTACCCACTTCTGAAAAGAGGCTACCATATATACCTGGACAACTTTTATACCAGCCTGCCCCTTTTCAGACACCTATATATTGAAAAAACCCTGGCCTGCGGAACTTCAAGAAAAAATAGGAAGGGCTTCCCACAATCCATAGTGAACAAAAGGCTGAAAAGGGGGGAAAGAGCAACAGTGAGATGTAATGAAGTGCTGGCCTTGAGGTGGAAGGATAACAGGAACTTGCACATGATGTCCACCATTCATGATGACACTACAGTTGTAGTTCAGCGAAGACGAGGTCCCATTGAAAAACCGACATGTGTCCAAGACTATAATCTCTACATGGGGGGGTTGGATTTCAATGACCAAATGATTCAGCCCTATTTGTCAATAAGGAGGTCCCGATTCTGGTACAAGAAGGTAGCAATATATCTAATCCATTTGGCCATTTACAATTCCTACATAATTTACACAAAATACACAGAAAACCCCACCCCCTTCCTAAAATTCATAGAAGTAGTAGTCACGTCCCTCATCTATCAACAAAAACCCCTCCCAGAAGTACTTCGTTCTGATGCTGTTAGCCGACTTCATGAACGCCACTTCCCGTACAACATTCCACCATCGGAAGCAGGCCGAAGACGGCAAAAAAGATGTCGTGTGTGCAGCAGAAGAGGTTTTCGAAAAGATACCAGCTTCCATTGTCCCCAGTGTCCCTCCCAACCTGGCCTTTGCATTGGTGAATGCTTCGAACTGTATCATACATCCCTAAGTTATTAGCCCATATTTTCCCCATTTTCGCCACTGCCTTCAATGTGAACTGACCCTGGCCTTGCTTTTTGACTATGCTTCTGCCTACCGTTTGGACTGCTTCCACATGAACTGACCCTGGCCTGTTTTGACTATGCCTCTGCCCACCGTTTGGACTGCTTGCTCGTGAACTGACCCTGGCCTGTTTTGTGACTACGCTTCTGCCTACCACTTGGACTGCTTGCACGCTAACTGACCCTGGCCTGTTTTATGGACTATGCTTTTGCCTACCGCTTGGACTGATCTGTTGACCTGCTACTATACTACACAGGGGTCTCGCATATGTGAGGGGCTCCAGAATAGTTTTTCCGGATGGAGATAACAATTTTTTTTGTTTTCTCCCGGTTTTGTAATTTCCGGATTAGGGTCTGGAGTCCAGAGGCTTAATAGAGATTTGGGTGGGTCGAAGCCTCTACCCCTGTGCCCCTGTGCACAGGTCTTACCCGATTGCAGCCCTCAGCCTTCTGCTGACTTACTGCCATCACGCCTTTGCCTGCCGCATGAACGGACCACACCTCTGCCTGCTACCTGGACTATGCAAATAATTCACTGTAGCAAGAGGCAGTATGTTTATGAAGGGCTGGAGAGCGGTACAATAATGAGTGTCTGCAGGTAACAGTGTACCAGGACCAATATTATGGCTGTGCTGGCTGTCTCTGCCTGGACAATTCCTATGGACTGTGCTGTGCCGACTATAGACAATATTCCTGCCTGCTGCCTGGATAGTTATTATTGCTGTCGCTAAGCACATCCCTGACTGCTGCCTGGACCAGTGCTCTCTTCTGTGGACACTACTAAAAGCACAGGTAATACTTTTTTTTTATTCTTTCCGCAATAGAATTTATTTTGGATTGTAATTCTTGGTATGTACATGCTATGTGTTAGAAATATGAAGGGCCTTCAAAAATGATAGGTGGCCAGGAAATTATCTATGTAATGTATGCTCCTAGAACGCCTGATGGTGCTACTTGGATGTTGGGCCTCTGAATGTGGCCAAGCTGTGTAAAAGTCTCACACATGTGGTATCCCCATACTCAGGGGGAGTAGCAGAATGTATTTTGGGGTGTCATTTTTGCTATGTGTTGGGAATATCTTATAAATGGACAACTTTGTGTAAAAAAAATGCGTTTTTATTTTTTTTCCACATTTTCCAAAAACTTCTGGAAAAAAAATAACCGTTCAAAAGACTCATTATGCCTCATAGATTATACGTTGGGGTGTTTGCTTTCCAAAATGTGGTCATTTTGTGGGCAATTCCTTTGTCCTGGTGCTCCAGGGCCTTCAAAAGTGTAATAGGTGGTTGAGAAATGAGATGTGCAATTTATGCTCGTAGATCGCCTGATGGTGCGACTTCAATGTTGGGCCTTTGTATGTGGCCAGGCTGTGTAAAAGTCCCACACATGTGGTATCGCCATACTCAGGAGGAGTAGCAGAATGTATTTTGGGGTGTTATTTTTGCTATGTACTTGCTATGTGTTGGAAATATCTTATAAATGGACAACTTTGTGTAAAAAAAATCCGTTTTCATTTTTTTTCCACATTTTCCAAAAACATCTGGAAAAAAAATAACCGTTCAAAAGACTCATTATGCCTCATAGATTATACGTTGGGGTGTTTGCTTTCCAAAATGGGGTAATTTTGTGGGCAATTCCTTTGTCCTGGTGCTCCAGGGCCTTCAAAAGTGTAATAGGTGGTTGAGAAATGAGATGTGCAATTTATGCTCGTAGATCGCCTGATGGTGCGACTTCAATGTTGGGCCTTTGTATGTGGCCAGGCTGTGTAAAAGTCCCACACATGTGGTATCCCCAGTAAGAGTAGCAGAATGTATTTTGGGGTGTAATTTGTTGTATGCATATGCTCTGTGAGAGAAATAACCAGTTAATATGAAAATTTTGAAAAAAAAAAATCTTCCTTTTGCAAAGAATTGTGGGAAAAAATTACAGCTTAAAAAAACTCACCATGCTACTTACTTAATACCTTGGAATGTCTACTTTCTAAAAAGGGGTCATTTGGGGGGTATTTGTACTTTTCTGACTTGTTAGTACCTCAAGAAATGAGATTCACCTGATGTACTGAAGGCCTGATCAGATATTTTCAATTTTCAGTGATTGGCACCATAGTTTGTAGACTCTATAACTTTCACAAAGACCAAATAATATACACTAATTTGGGTTATTTTTACCAAAGATATATAGCAGTATAAATTTTGGCCAAAATTTATGAAGAAAAATTACTAATTTGCTAAATTTTATGACAAAAACAAAGAAAAAGGCAATTTTTCACAAAATTTACGGTCTTTTTTTATTTATAGCACAAAAAATAAAAAACCCATTACTGATTAAATACCACCAAAAGAAAGCTCTATTTGTGTGAAAAAAAGGACACAAATTTAATTTGGGTACAGTGTTGCATGACTGAGTAATGGTCATTCAAAGTGTGAGAGCACTGAAAGCTTAAAATTGGTCTGGGCAGGAAGGGGGTTTAAGTGCCCTGTATTGAGGTGGTTAAATACCAACATTCAGGCAATATGTCCACTTTTGTCTTTTATGGGTTAGAAACAGTTACATATCCACCCGGGGTGGAGATTTACACTGCAGGCTTCTCGAACGAGAAGTCTGGTGGATCTTTAATCTCCATACTAGAATACCATTGGGCAGGGCTTTTTTTCAGGGGGAACTTGGTGGAACTTAGTTCCACCACCTCTGGCTCAGACCCTTTGGTGCCTGCTCACCACAATCACTTGTGTGTAACCCCCATGAACTCTGCACTCTGTATGTAATGCAATCCTGATATGTAACGCCCCTTTAAGACCCTTCTACTGTTTGTGAAATATGACCACACCCACTATTTAATGTGATTTGGAGGTTGTGTGTGGGGGGAGCGGTTTTGGGGGGTCATGGTTGAGTTCCAGCACCTATTGTTTGAGAAAAAATGCCCTGCCATTGGGTATGAATTATAGGTATGATGTTGTCCTTTTCCTTTGGTAGAAGGACATTTTTGATACTTTGGATTTTAAAACATATATTTACTTTTGCATTTACTTAACTATTAGATCCATTTTTGCTTATCCAGTATATTTAAGACCAAAAAAACATTAAGATATGTATTGCACTTCTTAGGAATCACACACCTGCAGCAATGTTTCTTGTTTATTCCAGTTAATGACATCATTCAATTGGTGGGAGTGGACTACATTATCCTTTTATTGATATGTATGTATATGTTATGTTCATTACCTTTTGATAGTGCTATGAACAAGGAATGTCCCACTGAAAACCATGCGTGGATACGGGGAGGCAGATGTTATAACACGGGTGAATCAACAAATCGTCCCCAAGTTGTATCTCACAATGACATGCGACTTGGTAAAGATGGTGTGTAAGAAACTCTTACCAGATGCGATGGACTCCCTTGTCAGCGACAGGGAGTCACTCGAGCAGGTTGCCTCTCAGGGCCAGTGAACGGACATCACAGCTCTGCGAACCTTCTGGGTCAAACTCTGCGCGGATCTCCCGGGGCCGCCAGGTGGGTCCTCCCAAAGGATGGCCGAGGTGCGGATCAGAGGGAACAGTGCGTCACGTACAAAAACTGGATTGAAGGCTGGTTGAATCTCTCAGTAGGTATGTGGAGAAAAAATAAACAAGCTCCACATAGTGTAGATGAGCAAAAATAGGATTTTTATTGCTAAAAACGCCAGATAACAATAAAATGTGATCACAGAATATAAAATCAAAAATGGGCAACAAGAAGGATGCTGAAAGTCGGGAGATCCGCGCAGAGTTTGACCCAGAAGGTTCGCAGAGCTGTGATGTCCGTTCACTGGCCCTGAGAGGCAACCTGCTCGAGTGACTCCCTGTCGCTGACAAGGGAGTCCATCGCATCTGGTAAGAGTTTCTTATACACCATCTTTACCAAGTCGCATGTCATTGTGAGATACAACTTGGGGACGATTTGTTGATTCACCCGTGCTATAACATCTGCCTCCCCGTATCCACGCATGGTTTTCAGTGGGACATTCCATGTTATTTGTTCCCCATTCACCGATAGGACTTTATTCACCTATATTGAAAGACTTATAAGTTTTTTCACTGTTATGTTTATTTTTTGTGGATATTTGTTTTTTTCAGTTGTTTTCTTGATTGAACACTTTTGGCACAATCTATGTGCTACTTTTTATTTTCACATGTTTCTTTGGTTGTTGTCACCTTGTAAGTAGCTGCTCCACACTATATATTTTTTTCAATTTAGCGCAGTGTACACTTTTATTATATTTGCACTTGTTGGTTTGACTTTTTACACAGCGGCTATTTTTTCATCCTCCACATTTTTTCATGGATGTGTTCGAATACAGGACCTCTAGGTCCTTAAATACTGATGGTGTATTTACGAACACTAATCCCAATACTGAACTAGGGGGTATGTTCACCAGACTTAAAAATCTGATGATTAGCGAACTTCACCTCCAATTGGATACCGCTTTCCTTGAGCAATACGTCAAGGAACAGATGGTCCCTAGAGGTCTGAGGTGGGACATCCATCCTCAGCAAGACGAGGTTGATTTAGACCCATGGTTCAAATTTTTCAATGAGGCAGGCTTGAGATTGTTGAGATTCCTACTAGACAAAAAACAGACCAAACTGTCCCTCATTGATATTGAAATTAAGGATTTGAAGGAAAAATTAACTCCACATAAAACAACTGCAGAATATATCTCACTATCCACCAGTTTGAGAAACACGTTAGAAAAAGAGGAGAAAGAACAAAGGAATAAAAAACAAAAAAAGTACAACAGAGACTATACTGATTATGCCACACTTTCGGTCTTTAATTGGCAGAGAAAGCTCAATTCTCTCCCGGTTGCCAATGGTGATTCTTCATCTATGGAAACAACCATGGTAACAACAACCAATTCAGACCGAACTCTGGTATATCAACCCCCATATAAATCAGAATCCAGAGAACCCCCACCTCCCAAAAGAGGTGTAGAACAAGGACCACCCAGACCACCCGGAGGTCCCCCCCCACCGGGAAACCGGGGAGGGAGGGGCGCCCCGAGGACAAGAGGTCGGTCTAGAGGACACCCCTTAGATCCTCACAACAAGGTTAATTCACGGGTTCCCCCTTCCAACTATGTAGACCCCCGTAATTACCACACCCCACAACGGCGGAGTTTGGATTATAATTATCACTCTCCGATTCATGTGAATAATAGATTCAGCCCTCTTAGGGACAATGTCCCCTATGAAAGATACGGAGGTACATACTCTCATTATGAAAGAGAGGATGACTATTACCATCGTTCCCCATACATTTATAACCAAAGCAGGCCAGGCCCCCACCATCCTCAGGGTTTTCAGAGAACCACAGACTACCATCCAGGAAATTTAGACAGAAAAGAGGGACCAGAGGGGGGAGGAGGGTCCAACGCCAAAAGGAAAACAGTGTAAGAGGAATGGGTATTTTCAATGTGAGTTCAGCTGTACTAACAGAAGCTGAGAAATCAGTCCTGGACAGAGGACTCAAATTTGTACCCCCCAAACCACTTAACCACTTTGCAACATTCATTGACGTTCTTAAATTCACCCGGAAGTTGAGTGTACAGAGGCATTTTCTTACCAAAATCACTCCCCCTATACACCACACCATTGCTTCAGTTACCACCCCAGCGGCGACATCTACTCACAATAGAACCGTACCCTTTACTGAGGGAACGTGTTTACAACCTCAGGTAATCCATTCGGGATTGTCTAACTCGTCCCTATTCAATCCCCCTGGCACCTTGGCCCCTTCTATCCAGGTCTTCAAGAGTTTGGTCTTGGAGGACCTTGATAGACTGGCTAAACGTCAGAAACGCTTTCATGTCAAACCCGACATCAAGACGGGTTTAAAATCATTGTGTGAAAACAAGAACCTGGTCTCCCGCCCGGCTGATAAGGGCGGAGGCATTGTCGTTCTTGATAAAACTGATTATCTTCAAGAGATGAATAGGATTTTAGGGGACTCTGATACTTATCAGTGCATCCCTAGGGATCCCACAATTTCCTTTTAAAAAAGCTTTGGTTGAATTGGTAGAGGAAGGCTTTTCCTTGGGAATTCTCAACAAAAAGGAAAAATGCTTTTTTGGTCCCCCAAGTACCACGTATTCCCGCCATATACTACCTTCCCAAGGTTCATAAGAACCCAACCAATCCTCCCGGCCGACCCATTGTCAGCGGGATAGATTCGGTTACGGCGAGGATTGGCAAATACGTGGACTTCTACTTACAACCACTTGTCCAAACCACCCCCTCCTATCTGAAAGACGCTCGAGACACAATTAAACTATTGGAGTCTGTTACAATTAAAAAAGGTACTCTCTTGGTTACAGCCGACGTTGCAGCGTTATATACGTGCATACCACACCATCTGGGTTTTGAAGCAGTCGAAAATCATCTCTCCAGAGATGGAAGACTCCCCACATTACAACGAAACTTTATTATGCAGCTGTTAAAATTTGCAACCAGGCATAATTATTTCTGGTTTCAGGACAAATTCTTTTTACAACAGAGGGGCGTGGCTATGGGGGCCAAATCTGCCCCCAGTCTCGCTAACCTCTTCATGGCCCAGTGGGAGGAGGATGTCGTCTATGCTGCCCGGAGACCCGAATTGGTTCTTTGGGCCAGGTACATAGACGACATCCTCCTCCTTTGGGAAGGAGATCGGCCATCACTCGAGGGCTTCATGAATACTCTCAACGCCAATGACAGGGGGATTTCGTTGAGTTTCGAAGCCAGTACAACCAAGGTGCATTTCCTCGATCTCGAAATTTCAGTTGTGCACCAACACCTGGAGTTCCGTACCTACTTCAAACCCACAGATCGGAATGGGTACATTCCGATCGACAGCTGCCATCGTGAAGAATGGCTTCGGTCAGTCCCCCGCAGCCAGTTTTTAAGATTGAGGCGCAACTGTACCCAGACTTCAGACTTTTTATCCCAATCTCAAGTCCTCAGAAGCAGATTCTTGGATAAGGGTTACGACCCTCACCTGCTAGACAGCGAAATCAATAGAGCATTGCTCACTGAAAGGCAGGCTACGCTTACAGAACGCTCTAAAGACAACACCACATTTAATGCTAAGCTATCTTTTTTTACCACCCATTCCATTCAATCCAAACAGATTAAAGGTATTATTAAAAAACATTGGGGAATATTACAGAATGATAGACTACTTGGTCCTGTTTTACCCAAACAGGCCTCGGTAGTCTTCAGAGGCGCTAGGTCCATTCAGGGACAGATCGTCCCAAATATAATATACCCCCCCAAAAAAGTGTCGTTCTTTCAGGAGTGTAAAGGTTACTACCCCTGTCGTAAGTGTCAGGTCTGCCTACATAATATTGGGGGAAGA
Source organism: Aquarana catesbeiana (assembly GCF_042186555.1). Lineage (NCBI taxonomy): Eukaryota > Metazoa > Chordata > Amphibia > Anura > Ranidae > Aquarana > Aquarana catesbeiana. Next base: position 83,298,882 of record NC_133324.1, on the reverse strand, counting down.
CGCAAGAGTGTCACTTTTAAGTCCACTGTCACTTCCCGCATCTACTCCATGAAGCATTTCACCACGTGTTCCTCGCAATACATCATTTATCTGATAACCTGTCCCTGCCACAAGCAATATGTGGGTCGCACGATCAGAACTTTTTTTGTTCGGGTTAATGAACACGTGGCTGCAATCAAAAAAGGTAGGGACAAGCACACTGTGCCACGTCACTACCTGGAACACCATGACAGGGACCCCACAGGCACTTTGTTCCAGGTTATTGACAAGTTTGTCCCACACTGGAGGGGTGAGTCACGTCTGCGTGGAGTTTCACGTCTCGAGACATACTGGATTCACGAGTTGAGGTCCTTCTTCCCGTTTGGGATGAACGTGGAGTGAGACCTCAACTCGTTTATCAACTCATCCTAACACCTTTTTTTGCATTTATTTCATCACATCTGTACATATTTTCAGGTGTTCCCCTTTAATATTATCTTCCATGTTTATTTCCACACAATTCTATTCTCCCCTGTGTTGGCGCAATTTTTGGGGGGGGTACATTATGCTCAGGGGTGAGCTATACCTCCCTCATGTTGGTTTTTCACACTAGCATGTGCACGGTTAATATTATTAAGATGGCTCTTACTCTGTAGATTCAGTGTTCACGAACCCTTTTCATATCATGTTTTTAGAATACAATGCATTTTATTCATTTATTTTGTCTGTTGTTTTGATAGGAAGGGATTATTAATACACTTTGGGGGCTCTCGCCAGCATTGATGTATTTAATGCTGGTTTTCGGGTCCCTCGGTTTTCAACTGTCAGAAGTTAGCCGAGCATTACCCTTCTTTTCAGGCGCGCCACTTAACTGCATGGCCCTCGCCCTTGTGCCTTGCTATATGTTCAGTGGTGCGTCCTTTTCCCCACTTTGCAGGTAACTTTTTGCCAGTTTTCCACCTTTCAGGTGGGATTTCTGGCTGCTATTTACGTTTGATGTTACTTCCGGGGACACAGGGGAGGAGTGTGGGCACCGGCGTTGAGAACGTCCCATCTGACGCTTGTCCCCCCTCCCTCTTCCTCTCCTTGACTTCTAGAGAGAGGCATCACATGATAGGGGATGGACGTGGAGCCGGTCCTGCGCTCTGACATCACTTCCCTATGTCTGTCTCATGGAGGTTGGGCGGCGCCGCCAGTGACTTCCTGTCTTTACAGCTATTGGTGGTTGGCTCCGCCCGCCCCCTGAGACGCAGTCCCTGATTGGCACTGACTCCCTGTTGCTTTGGAGCAGACACAGAAGTGTCAGCAATGGGAGTATTGTGCCTGAAAGTTCGTTTCTTGTTTATTTTATTTCATTACCAAATGTTTGAACATTCTGATGTTATACTATGCAATTATTTTTCTATGTGAGGTCTTTTTGATGATATATAACAGGTTAAATTCTGTTCCCTGTTTATTTCATTTCATTACCAAACGTTTGACAGGGGATGGACGTGGAGCCAGCCCTGTGCTCTGACATCACTTCCCTATGTCTGTCTCATGGAGGTTGGGCGGCACCGCCAGTGACTTCCTGTCTTTACAGCTATTGGTGGTTGGCTCCGCCCACCCCCTGAGACGCAGTCCCTGATTGGCACTGACTCCCTGTTGTTTTGGAGCAGACACAGAAGTGTCAGCAATGTGAGTATTGTGCCTGAAAGTTCGTTTCTTGTTTATTTTATTTCATTGCCAAATGTTTGAACATTCTGATGTTATACTATGCAATTATTTTTCTATGTGAGGTCTTTTTGATGATATATAACAGGTTAAATTCCGTTCCCTGTTTATTTCATTTCATTACCAAACGTTTGAACATTCTGATGTTGTACTATTCAATTATTTTTCTATGTGAGGTCTGTTTGGTGACATACAACAGGTTAATCACACACTATGTATGCAAATGCATGATGTTCCACACCTGCTAGGTCTAGTCAGGTGCGATCATGTGACCCCATTCATCCAATGGGGAATTTTGTTTGACAGCACATACAATTTGCTCTTTTGGAATGTTTTTTATAAACATTAGGCAACTTGGAGGGGATGCTGTATGCCCCAGTAAACGATCCATTGATCGAAACGCGTCGGGGCTTTCAGCATCCTTCTTGTTGCCCATTTTTGATTTTATACTCTGTGATAACATTTTATTGTTATCTGGCGTTTTTAGCAATAAAAATCCTATTTTTGCTCATCTAAAAAAAAAAAAAAAAAAGGGCGCTTTCAGCATCCTTCTTGTTGCCCATTTTTGATTTTATACTCTGTGATCACATTTTATTGTTATCTGGCATTTTTAGCAATAAAAATCCTATTTTTGCTCATCTACACTATGTGGAGCTTGTTTATTTTTTCTCCACATACCTACTGAGAGATTCAACCAGCCTTCAATCCAGTTTTTGTACGTGACGCACTGTTCCCTCTGATCCGCACCTCGGCCATCCTTTGGGAGGACCCACCTGGCGGCCCCGGGAGATCCGCGCAGAGTTTGACCCAGAAGGTTCGCAGAGCTGTGATGTCCGTTCACTGGCCCTGAGAGGCAACCCACTCGAGTGACTCCCTGTCACTGACAAGGGAGTCCATCGCATCTGGTAAGAGTTTCTTACACACCATCTTTACCAAGTCGCATGTCATTGTGAGATACAACTTGGGGACGATTTGTTGATTCACCCGTGTTATAACATCTGCCTCCCCGTATCCACGCATGGTTTTCAGTAGGACATTCCATGTTATTTGTTCCCCATTCACCGATAGGACTTTATTCACCTATATTGAAAGACTTATAAGTTTTTTCACTGTTATGTTTATTTTTTGTGGATATTTGTTTTTTTCAGTTGTTTTCTTGATTGAACACTTTTGGCACAATCTATGCGCTACTTTTTATTTTCACATGTTTCTTTGGTTGTTGTCACCTTGTAAGTAGCTGCTCCACACTATATATTTTTTCAATTTAGCGCAGTGTACACTTTTATTATAAGTGCTATGAACAAGGCTTGTGCGAAACGCGCCAGCTGTCATTTTTAACCTGGTCATGACTTAATAAAGATCACAGATGGAATTTCCAGTGGTTCCACTCCTTTGTTTTTATTGTTGAAGATGTTATACTCACCTGCTCTGTGACATGGTTTTGCATAGAGCAGCCCAGATCCTCCTCTTCTCGGGTCCCTCGCCAGCGCTCCTGGCCCCTGCCTCCTGCCCTCACAGCAAGCAGTTTGCTATGGGGGCACCCTAGCCAAGCCGCTGCTCTGTGTGTCCATTCAGGCATTGAGCAATGGATCGGCCCAGCCCCCTCTCTCCTCATTGGCTCACTGACTTTAATTGACAGCAGTGGGAGCCAATGGTGCCCGCTGCTGTCTCTCAGCCAATGAGGAGGGAGAGTCCCAGACAGCCGAGGCTCTCTTGCAATATCACTGGATTGAGATGGGCTCAGGTAAGTATTAGGGGGGCTGCTACACACTGAAGGTTTTTTATCTGAATGCATAGAATGCATTCAGATAAAAAACCTTCTGCCTTTAGAATCACTTTACAAATTAATCAGCAAATAATACCCAATCATGTGCAAGGAAAAACAGTATTTTTGCTTGCCTATGATTGTATAATTGAAGTCAGTGGAGCTTCACCCTATTCACTAAGCTAAGGGGAAATTCTCTTACAAAGTTAACAGCCTATTTGGCTTTAGTAAATCAACCCCAATCAGTAAAGTTTCTCATTAGATGATCACTGTGCCAGCCATAGTGTTTTTTAGTTCTAACTCCAGCTAAAATTTTTGGTTTTGTATAGTGAGGGGGGGAGTCAAAGCTTTTTCCATCTCTCTTCCCATTGGGAAGCTTGTCCGTTGACTTCCTGTTCTTATGACATCAGGACAACAAGTGCAGGAAGGTTGTCACCAGGGCAAGAAGGAATAGACATACGGTAGATTAAAAACTGTGTCAGAAGTCTTAACACTTTCAACTACATTTTTTTTTGGTTGGTGTCCCCAGTGGACAGATTCTCAATCACTTCCTCTCCAAACAGAAACTCTAACCCTTCCCTGCCAGATCAAAAACAAAAAACAAAATAGTTGGCATTAGCCTTTAAAAAGATCTCCGGTCATTTTGAAGTTTTAAATAAACAAATGAATGTGACTGGCTTTGTGCCAATATCTGTATCTTAATATTTCTATGTACAGTCTTCAATATATATAATTATCTGTCTGCTCAGATTGACAGAGTACAATACAGTCTCTGAGTGGTTTATCCTGTTATCTCAGCAGTAATTCCAACTGACATACGGTACTGTGCAAAAGTTTTAGGCAGGTGTGAATAAACGCTGTGAAGTAAGAATGCTTTCAAGAAATATATTTTAATTGTTTATTTTTATCAATTTACAAAATGCAAAGCGAGCAAACAGAATCAATCAATATTTGGTGTAACTACCCTTTGGCTTCAAATCGACCTTTTACACTTGCACACATTGTACACTTGATGTGTGATTAACCAAATATACCAAGCAGGTGCTAATGTTCATCAATTACCTATGTACGGTGAAACACAATCATTAACTGATTAACTGAAACAGAAACAGTTGTGTAGGATGCTTAAAACTGAGTGAGGAACAGTCAAACTCTGCTACTAAGGTGAGGTTATGGAAGACAGTTTTGTGTCACAGGTCTTACACCATGCCAAGACTGAGCACAACAACAAGACTCAAAGGTAGTTATACTGCATCAGCAAGGTCTCTCCCAGGCAAAGATTTCAAAGCAGACTGGGGTTTCAAGATGCGCTGTTCAAGCTCTTTTGACAAGCACAAAGAAACAGGCAATGTTGAGGACTATAGACACAGTGATCAGCCAAGGAAGCGTAATGCAGCGGATGAAAGACACATCATGCTTACTTCCCTTCGACATCGGAAGATGTCCAGTAGTGCCATCAGCACAGAATGGGCAAAAACCAGTGGAACCCAGGTACAACCACCTTCTATCCAGAGAAGTCTGAGCAGAAGTGGTCTTTATGGAAGAATTGGGGCCAAAGGCCTTACCTCCTATGTGGAAACAAGGCTAAGTGACTCAACTATGCACCAAAACATAGGAACTGGGGTGCAGAAAAATGGCAGCAGGTTCTCTGGACTGATGGGTCCAGTTTGAAACATTTGGCTGGAGGCAGCTTGTTCACCTAAGGGCTGGAGAGTGGTGAAATAATGAGTGTCTGCAGGCAACAGTGAAGCATGGAGAAGGTTCCTTGCAAGTTTGGTGCTCTATTTCTGCAAATGGAGTTGGAGATTTAGTCAGGATTAGGGATGAGCCAAACACTCCCTGGTTTGGTTCGCAGCAGAACATTCAAACAGGCAAAAAATTTGCACGAACATGCGAACACCGTTAAAGTCTATGGGACGCAAACATGAAAAATCAAAAGTGCTAATTTTAAAGGCTTATATGCAAGTTATTGCCATAAAAAGCATTTGGGGACCCCGGACCTGCCACAGGGGACATGTATCAATGCAAAAAAAGTTTTAAAAACTGCAGTTTTTTGGGAAGCAATGATTTTAATAATGCTTAAAGTGAAACAATAAAAATGAAATATTCCTTTAAATATTGTGCCTGGGGGGTCTCCTTAGTCTGCCTGTAAAGTAGCGCATCTTTCCCATGTTTATAATAGTACCACAGCAAAATGAAATTTCTAAAGGAAAAAATGTCATTTAAAACTGCTAGTGGCTGTAATGTATTGTCGGATCCTGGCAATATAGATAAAAATCATTAAAAAAACAAAAAGAAATGGCGTGGATGTCCCCCCCAAAATTCATACCAGGCCCTTCAGGTCTGGCATTTATAATAAGGAGAACCTCGCACCAAAATTTAAAAAAAAATGGCGTGGGGTCCCCCAGGCACTATATACTCTGAACAGCAGTATATATACTATACGGCCTGCCCTATATACTCTGCAGAAAAATTGGGCCCTTGGTTTTGGTGGCACCAGAACACTGTAAGCCCTCACAGTTACTCTTGTTGGGCGCAGGAATGGGCCCTGCTTAACTATTTTTTCAAAAATTGTATCTACATGCCCCTGTTAGACAGGGGCTGAAAAATTGGGCCTTTGGCTTTGGTGGCGCCCAAACACTGTTAGCCCTCACAGTTACTCTTGTTGGGCGCAGGAACGGACCCTGCTGTAAAATATTATATCAAAAATTGTAATTACATTCCCCTGCTAAACAGGAGCAGAAAAATTGGGCCTTGGGTGGTGGTGGTGCCACAACACTGTAACCCCTCACAGATACTCTTGTTGGGCGCAGGAACGGGCCCTTCTATGAAATATTATATCAAAAATTGTAATTAGATGGCCCTGTTAAACACGGGTAGAAAAATTGGGCCTTTGGTTTTGGTGGTGCCAGAACACTGAAACCCCTCACAGTTACTCTTGTTGGGCGCAGGAATGGGCCCTGCTTAACTATTTTTTCAAAAATTGTAATTGCATGCCCCTGTTAGGCAGTGGCAGAAAAATTGGGCCTTTGGTTTTGGTGGCGCCCAAACACTATAAGCCCTCACAGTTACTCTTGTTGGGCTCAGGAACGGGCCCTGCTGTAAAATATCATATCAAAAATTGTAATTACATTCCCCTGTTAAAAAGGAGCAGAAAAATTGGGCCTTGGATGGTGATGGTGGTGCCACAACACTATAACCCCTCACAGATACTCTTGTTGGGCGCAGGAATGGGCCCTGCTATGAAATATTATATCAAAAATTGTAATTACATGCCTCTGTTAAACAGGGGCAGACAATTGGGCCTTGGGTGGTGGTGGTGGTGCCCTAAACAAAAAATATTGTTGGAAGCTAGCATCATCAAGATTGAGGAGAATTAGGATAGTCAGCATAGGCAGTCTTCAAGGGATCCCAGATCCATAGCAAATTCAATCAGTTACATAAGCATCAGGTGCTTGATAGCTGCTGATCAAAAGACTTATTCATTTTTATGAATGTGAGCCTATCAATGGAGTCTGTGGACAGGCAGCAGCACTGAATGTACATTCAGAAAGCACGCTGGATGCAGGACAGGCCAGTAGCTGGATTGCATATTGAGCAAGTTCTGGCCAGTGGTCTATCCTCAAGACCCAGTAACCCAGTGGATGCTCTGTTGGAAAGGTCTCCAAGTCTGCTCTTGCCCCTAGATATTCCTGCACCATATAAGGCAGACGCTGGTGATGGTTGCTTGAACCGATCAGACCTTAGCACTGAGGACTGAAAAATTGTTGAAAGGCATCGGTCAGCCGGCCACCTTTTCCACAGCTCTTCCTCTGACTAAATGAAGCCTCAGCAACCCGTTGTCCAGCAGCAGGAAATGGTAACCTCCCAGAGTCTGGAAATGCATTAAACAAACCTTTCTTTAAGGCCTCCTGAAGATGTTTCATCCTCTGCTCCCTCTGCAAAGGCAGGGTGAGTTCTGCAACTTTACCTTGTAACAATCAAGAAGGGTTTCCAGCCAGTAATGATCCCTCTCCTTGATACCATGACTCCTAGGGTCCTTTCACAGGCTTTGCAGAATCAGGGAGGCCATGCAGCGTAAGTTTACAGAGGCATTCGATTCTGAGTCCTCTGGGTCACTAAGGATCACATTATCTGTAACTACCTCCTCCCAGGCACGTACAACTGCTTGGGTTTCTGGGGACTGAAAATCATCCCATGAAGACTGCAGCTGAGTGTTATCCTCTACATCCATGCTGACACAATCCTCCTCCTCCTCTTCTCCCTGTGTGTTTGGCGGGCCCACAGGAATGCTATCTGGATAAAGGGGGCCTTGAGAGGAAAGGAAGTCCTCCTCTTCCTCCCGCTGTTCTGCCTCAAGCGCCCTAGCCATGATTGCACAAAGTACTCCAGCAGGAAGACTAGAGGGACAGTGTCACTGATGCATGCATTGTCGCTGCTCACCATCCTTGTGGCCTCCTCAAATAGTGACAGGACAGTGCATGCATCTTTGATCAGTAGCCACTGGAGTGGCAAAAAGAAGCCAAGCTCCCCTGGTGCCATACTTGCACAGGTACTCATTGATGGCCCGCTGCTGTGTGTGCAGCCGCTGCAGAATTGCCAATGTTGAGTTCCAACTTGTGGGCATTTCACACATGAGGCGGTTGGTGGGCAGTTTGCATTCCCTTGCATGATCGTCAGAAATGACCACAGACTTTTCTTGGCCTGCCTCAGGAGGTCTTGGCCTGCACTGTATATATACACTACACTGAATGCAGAATATATATATATATATATATATATATATATATATATATATATATATATATATATATATATATATATATGACATATAAGACTGTATGTATATATATATATATATATATATATATTATTATATATAGAGAAATAAGCAAAAACACTGCGCTCTAAAGGAGAGAGCCTCGGCTACCTCCTAAAAACTGGGATTTTAAAGTGGACGATATCATCTGTATAGTAAGGTAAGCACAAACTTAGGAATTAATAAAATTTACATTTTATTGATTACAAAAACACATATTAGCAAATATAATAAAATCATGAGCTACAAACAGTTCATAAGAGATACTTAAACTAATTATCATTAGTCCGCGAATTGCTGGAAAGATGCTTGAATATGCGATAAGCAAACATGTTTCGCAGATTTCCTGCTTCTTCAAGGGCGTCGCTTACATCTGTTGGTATCTCTAGATTACATAAATTCATATTAGGTACTGTTTTATAATTACATTGTTCAAGTACAGTTTATTAGACTAACAAAAGTGCTTACCCAATATAAGTTACCAATGCCTAAAATGGGGCATACAAAGCCCAACTCACATCAAGAGGCTCAGCCCGCTAACAGCCGATCGCGATCATTACCCCAGGGCAGTCAGAGCCTACGGGGTTGGAGAGTGGGACATCGGATCACGTACTGACCAGCCTAGTAAATAGGTAAGTCCTGTATAAAAAGATAGTTTTTTCAGCTAGTTTTGTCAGCTACATTTTATTTCTTTATTTTGCAGAGGGAGAGATATTGGTTATTATAGTTCATAATACTAATGTATTGGTTGTCACTTTTATTGTGTTTTATTGTCCATATATCCTCAATAGCATCAGTTATTTTGAACTGATAAACCATGCCCCATTTTAAAATCATCTTCCCTTTGAATAACCACTGTTGGTACACCACTCAACATCTGGAAATTTCCATCTTTGGCACCTACCTCCTGTTCCTGGGAGTTCCTGTTGCTGGAAGTTCACCTTGGGTGTTTCTACATTGTGGATTCCCTTTCTAGCCCGGTGGGGCTCATTGCCTGAATGACTCCATGTCGCTGACAGGGGAGTCCACCTTTTTTGGTAAGAGTATCCACCTTTATTCATTTATTTGAAGTTTATCATCATCGATGCCAACCTAACCCCACGGATCTACACTTATCCATCAGTCCTTTGGGGCTCCAACCATTCATTTCTATCTTGTCTTTAATGTATGGACATGAGTTAATACTCTATTCATTCACTATTGTTTTATTTGGACTTATGTTGTGTCATCACATTTCCCATTTTCATGTTTATATGGACTCACGTATGTTTTAGTTTCTCAGCTATAACACTGTTTTAGCGCTGCATTCTTTACTTTTATTATTATATATACACTGCCTGAAGTGTATTAGAAACAGTACACCACCGAATCCACTGTAGATTTAGGCTACACTGGATGCAGAGTATATATATATATATATATATATATATATATATATATATATATTAGACTTATATATAGATTAATACACTGCCTGAACAGTACACCACCGAATGCACTGTAGATATAGGCTACACTGGATGGAGAGTACAGTATCTCACAAAAGTGAGTACACCCCTTACATTTTTGTACATATTTTATTATATCTTTTTATGTGACAACACTGAAGAAATGACACATTGCTACAATGTAAAGTAGTGAGTATACGGTTTGTATAACAATGTAAATTTGCTGTCCCCTCAAAATAGCTCAACACACAGCCATTAATGTCTAAACTGCTGGCAACAAAAGTGAGTACACCCCTAAGTGAAAATGTCCAAATTTGGCCCAATTAGCCATTTTCCCTCCCCGGTGTCATGTGAAAAGTTAGTGTTACAAGGTTTCAGGTATGAATGGGGAGCAGGTGTGTTAAATTTGATGTTATCGCTCTCACTCCCTCATACTGGTCACTGGAGTTCAACATGGCACCTCATAGCAAAGAACTCTCTATGCTCTACATAAACATGGCCTAGGCTATAAGAAGATTGCCAAGACCCTGAAACTGAGCTGCAGCACGGTGGCCAAGACCATACAGCGGTCTAATGCCCCGTACACACAGTCGGACTTTGTTCGGACATTCCGACAACAAAATCCTAGGATTTTTTCCGACGGATGTTGGCTCAAACTTGTCTTGCATACACACGGTCACACAAAGTTGTCGGAAAATCCGATCGTTCTAAACGCGGTGACGTAAAACACGTACGTCGGGACTATAAACGGGGCAGTGGCCAATAGCTTTCATCTCTTAATTTATTCTGAGCATGCGTGGCACTTTGTCCGTCGGATTTGTGTACACACGATTGGAATTTCCGACAACGGATTTTGTTGTCGGAAAATTTTATATCCTGCTCTCAAACTTTGTGTGTCGGAAAATCCGATGGAAAATGTGTGATGGAGCCTACACATGGTCGGAATTTCCGACAACAAGGTCCTATCACACATTTTCCGTCGGAAAATCCGACCGTGTGTACGGGGCATAACTCTGCAAGCCTCTCCTGGCCTGGCACCCTTGTCCTTTTCAGTGCCCTGCAACATCCTCTGGCTGGCACCATACTACCCCCCTGCCTGCAGCACCAGGGACCCCCCTACTTTGGGGGTCACCCAGCTGGAGTACTACACCCAGCCACACAAGACCCAGGCCCAGACGTCCTCTGCTCAGAAGCCCCCCCCAGCTTCCCGCCAGTAAACCACTGATGGACTTACCCAGGTATGCTACTTATGTTTATGTCTATTATCTCTTAGTGGGTTACTATACACCTGGGGTCCCAGTTATACCCATGTACTACATGTCAACATGTATGCATACATACCCCCCCCCTTGCCTTTTCAATACCCTACCCTCTCTTCCACCTCTTGCTCCCTACAGACTGGAGCCCTTCTCAGGATCTTTCCACTCACCGGTGGCCTTTTTTGACGCCCCCTGTTGGGGAATTTTTCCCTGGTGGCCGCGCCTGGGGTGGGCACATTGGCCTTGTGGGTTGTGGACCAGGAGCAGGACATACCTCTACATCCAGTGGTGTTACGTCCTCCCCCAGGACCTCCCCCTTTTTAATATGAATGCAGCATTTGACACATGCCCTCCAAGCAATACTATATGGTTAGTAACCATTGTGCTTTTTCATATATATTGTATACTCGTATTTTAACCATAACCTTCTTGATACATCTATGTCCATATATATTATTGATGACAACATCCTTACAATTGGTTTATAACTGTTTTTTCAATTTATAGACATACCTTTTGTTTGCTGATTCCAATCTGATACCCCTGAGGAAGAGTATATCTCGAAACGCGTCGGGTACTCCCCGCATATGTGTTCCATGTGTTTTGGAGTTCTATGATTGTGAATTATTCTTTGCATATTGTATTGCTACTTTTTTGTATGTATCACGCATGCTGCACATTTATCCCATGTACCACAGATCCATTTAAAGATCTATACTACTAATAAACACTTTATCATACAACTTTTGTATCTCCCACACTCTTTATGACCTGTGAGTAGGTGTTCCCTTCAAAGTCCCGTAAGAGGATCAATTTCCATGTAGCTACAGCGGTTTAACAGGGCAGGTTCCACTCAGAACAGGCCTCACCATGGTCGACCAAAGAAGTAGAGTGCACATGCTCAGAGTAATATCCAGAGGTTGTCTTTGGTAAATAGACATATGAGTGCTGCCAGCAATTCTGCAGAGGTTGAATGGGTGGGGGGTCAGCCTGTCAGTGCTCAGACCATATGCCGCACACTGCATCAAATTGGTCTGCATGGCTGTCATCCCAGAAGGAAGCCTCTTCTAAAGATGATGCATAAGAAAGCCCACAAACAGTTTGCTGAAAACAAGCAGACTAAGAACATGGTTTACTGGAACCATGTCCTGTGGTCTGATGAGACCAAGATAAACTTATTTGGTTCAGATGTGTCAAGTGTGTGTGGCGACAACCAGGTGAGGAATACAAAGACAAGTGTGTCTTGCCTACAATCAAGATGGTCGTGGGAGTGTCATGGTCTGGGGCTGCCGGCACTGGGGAGTTACAGTTCATTGAGGGAACCATGAATGCCAACATGTACTGTGACATACTGGAGCAGAGCATGATCCCCTCCCTTCAGAGACTGAGACGCAGGGCAGTATTCCAGCATGATAACGACCCCAAACACACTTTCAAGATGACCACTGACTTGCTAAAGAAGCTGAGGGTAAAGGTGATGGACTGGCCGAGCATGTCTCCAGACCTAAACCCTATTGAGCATCTGTGGGGCATCCTCAAATGGAAGGTGGAGGAGCGCAAGGTCTCTAACATCCACCAGCTCCGTGATGTCGTCATGGAGGAGTGGAAGAGGAATCCAGTGGCAACCTGTGAAGCTCTGGTGAACTCAATGCCCAAGAGGGTTAAGGCAGTGCTGAAAAATAATGGTAGCCACACAAAATATTGACAATTTGGGCCCAATGTGGTCATTTTCACTTAGGGATGTACTCACTTTTGTTGCCAGCTGTTTAGACATTAATGGTTGTGTGTGAAGTTATTTTGAGGGGACAGCACATTTGCACTGTTATACAAGCTGTACACTCACTACTTTACATTGTAGCAAAGTGTCATTTTTTTCAGTGTTGTCACATGAAAAGATATAATAAAATATTTACAAAAATGTGAGGGGTGTACTCACTTTGTGAGATACTGTACATCTTTAAATTGCAATTGTTTTCCTTTGTCCAATAATGTGTTGGGTGATTAGTCTCACTCCCTATCATGTCAATTCAGTATGGCTAAGAGTTACTAGCTTTTAGATTTTTTTATAGATATACAGTAGCTAATGTATCCATTTTTTTTTCCTGGAATGTTTTGTCCTTTGCTATGTGAGATATTTCCTTTTACTTCCTGTCCCATAGGCACAGGAATTGAGAGGAAACCTTTTCAAAGTAAGGTAAATCCCATCTTGGACAGTTGAGACTGCAGGAAGCATCCCCATCGTTAGATTTCCCATCACTTTCTGTACCTGGGGCAACTGTCACCACAAACCCAGCAGACCCCAGCAGAAATACAGATGGCAATAAAAACCCAAAATATTTTCTTACCATTCACTACTCTATTCAATACTTTGGATACATATACAGGTGCATCTCATAAAATTAGAATATCATCAAAAAAGTTAATTTATTTCAGTAATTCAATTTAAAAAATGAAACTCATATATTTTATATAGATGCATTACACAGAGAGTGATATATTTCAAGCTTTTCTTTCTTTTAATTTTGATGATTATGGCTTACAGCTAAGGAAAACCCAAAATTCAGTATCTCAGAAAATCAGAATATTACATAAGACCAATCAAATAAAAAAGATTTTTAATACAGAAATGTTGACTTACTGAAAAGTATGTCCATGTACAGTATAGTATGCACTCAATACTGGGTCAGGGCTCCTTTTGCATGAATTACTGCATCAATGCGGCGTGGCATGGAGGCGATCAGCCTGTGGCACTGCTGAGGTGCTATGGAAGCCCAGGTTGCTTTCATAGCGGCCTTCAACTCATCTGCATTGTTGGGTCTGGTGTCTCCCATCCTCCTGTTGATAATACCCCACAGATTCTCTATGGGGTTTAGGTTAGGCAGGTTTGCTGGCCAATCAAGTACAGTGATACCATGATCATTAAACCAGGTATTGGTACTTTTGGCAGCATGGGCAGGTGCCAAGAACTGCTGGAAAATTAAATCAGCATCTCCATAAAGCTGGTCAGCAGAGGGAAGCATGACGTGCTCTAGAACTTCCTGGTATAGGGCTACTCTGACTTTGGACTTGATAAAATCCTGTGGACCAGCACCAGCTGATGACATGGCTCCCAAATTATCACTGACTGTGGAAACTTCACACTGGACCTCATAAAAACTTGGATTCTGTACCTCTCCACTCTTCCTCCATACCCTGGGACCTTGATTTCCAAATGAAATACAAAATATTCCACAGTCAGTGATGATTTGGGGAGCCATGTCATCTGCTGGCGGTTGGTCCACTGTTGGTCCAAAGTATATAGCAGGAAATTCTACAGCACTTCATGCCTTCCTCTTGATCAGCTTTATAGAGAGGCTGATTTGTTTTCCACCTGCCCACACTGCCAAAAGTACCAATACCTGGTTTAATGATCATGGTACCACTGTGCTTGATTGGCCAGCAAACTTGTCTGACCTAAACCCCATAATCTGTGGGGTATTGTCAAGAGGAAGATGAGAGACACCAGACCCAACAATGAAGACGAGCTGAAGGCCGCTATCAAAGCAACCTGCACTTCCATAACACCTCAGAAGTGCCACAGGCTGATTGCTTCCATGCCACACTGCATTGATGCGGTAATTAATGCAAAAGGAGCCCCGACCAAGTATTGAGTGCATACTATACTGTACATGGATATACTTTTCAGTAAGCCAACATTTCTGTATTAAAAATCATTTTTTTATTGCTCTTATGTAATATTCTAGTTTTCTGAGATACTGAATTTTGGGTTTTCACTAGCTGTAAGCAATAATCATCACAATTAAAAGACAGAAATGCTTGAAATATATCACTCTGTATGTAAAGCGTATATATAAAATATATGAGTATATAAATTTAACATAATTAAATTAACTTTTTGATGTTGGTGCGAGTACAAAGAAGGGCAACAAAGCTAATAAAGGGTCTGGAAGATCTTAGTTATGAGGAAAGGTTGCAAGCTCTGAACTTATTCTCTCTGGAGAAGAGACGCTTGAGAGGGGATATGATTTCAATTTACAAATACTGTACTGGTGACCCCACAATAGGGATAAAACTTTTTCGCAGAAGAGAGTTTAATAAGACTCGTGGCCACTCATTACAATTAGAAGAAAAGAGGTTTAACCTTAAACTATGTAGAGGGTTCTTTACTGTAAGAGTGGCAAGGATGTGGAATTCCCTTCCACAGGCGGTGGTCTCAGCGGGGGGCATTGATAGCTTCAAGAAACTATTGGATAATCACCTGAATGACCGCAACATACAGGGATATGTAATGAAATACTGACACATAATCACACACATAGGTTGGACTTGATGGACTTGTGTCTTTTTTCAACCTCACCTACTATGTAACTATGTAACTATGTTATTCTAATTTTATGAGATGCACCTGTATATGGGAATACAAAACCCACTTGATGCAGGTCAGAAGGATATCATCTGCAGGTCAAAATAACTTGTCAATCAATTCTGAATGATCTCAGAACTGTCTCAAATGGATGCCATCAACACAAGCCCAAAGCCCATCGACATAGGCCCTTTGACATACTTTATATTGGTTTCTTGAAAATAAGAGCTGAAAAAAAAGCAAATCCCATTTTGACTAGAAAACAAACTAGAAATCACAAACAAATATTTAACCAAATAGAAAAAACAAGTAACAAACAAATTAGAAAAATAAAAGACTTATAATATAATAATATATATAGATTTACTGCAGAAAAAAAAAAAGAATTAGCTATCTTAAATCCCCAGATACTCTGCATAAATTTAATCTCCAACACCAAATGGAAGGAAAAACAGAACATTACGATTAGAACATATTGTTCCAAACTCCTTGTTGTTTGTATAACATGTTTTCAAGTTTTTTTTTCTACTCTGTAACAACTCTTGCATGTTGGTTCATGGTATGTCTCTATCTTCCAGTGAAGCAATGGCATTTTGTGTTGCCTATTATTTTGATTGAATTATTTTATGACCAAATTTTATCAGAGTACATAAATTTATTACTACCTATCAGCAAGGGATTTATTTTAACAAAGTGGTTTTCAGCATTTCAAAATTTACTTTTTCATCTTTGGCATGTAAGCCGGGTGAGTGTGACATTTTGGATGAAAGGCCAGGTTGGATTTGGTTCTGCTGTTTTCCTAAGGACCCCTATAAAGCTTGTGATTTAAAACGTCAGTTTCCTTACCAGCTGCACAGGATGTAATATATGTTAGTTATAAAGGTAATGATGAATGGAATAAAGAGATAAAGGAAATATCAATAATATATGACCTTAAAGTTCAATTTCAGCCTACCCAATTTCCCCCTAGTCCTCTCCTCACCCTCTCTAGAGGCTCCTCCACATGTATTTTTTTTCCATATTTACCTTTTTTCAGATAACTTCTGGTTGGTTACTTGATATGCAGAGTCTTCTTCCTCTTTGTCTCTGGGCCATCCTCAGTGATGCAGAGATTGTCATCGACATGATGGCGTCACCATCGTTCCCTGCATCATTGTAGAGTGCCTTAGTAATGCAGCTCCATGGCACCCTTCTCTCACAGGAAGTAGGTTGCATTTGACCTTGGAGTGGTTAGTCTGGAGAAACAGCACTTTGAGTGTTACAACAAGAGCTTCTTTTTATTTTATTTTTAGAAATGCTGGGCTACTAAATAAAAAAAAAAGCTAGAAAGAAAAAAGCTAGAATTGGGTTTTAAATGAAGCTTCTCATGAGAGGAAGGTGGAGGCTGCCATTGCTGGCCCCTTCTGAAAATGCTGGTTGCCTTTTTCAAGCCTTGCTAACATCCTTACATTAATGTTAACAAATCAAAATGTGATCTCGCGCAGTGATCTCATACCTTGAGAAGAATTTCCTCTAGGTAAAGTGTGTTTGGAATATGGTAACACAAAACAAGTGCTTAAAAATAGTGGCGTAAGATTAATGTTTTACATAGGTGCATAAGTGTATAAACATTCTATAATAAACTAATAAATAATAAAATCATAAATAATCAACTAATACACATGTGAATGCTATTACATAGCTAGTAAGTGCTACCAAAAATGCCAGTAAATAAAGTTTAATATAAAGTGAATTGTCCAAATGAGTAATAAATGGAAAGATTGGGTCCTCAAAGATGGATGAACTGTAGTAGGAAGTCCTAAACAGAGATATAATATGGATCCAATAGATGGTTTCTTAATAATATAGTGTAGTAGCGTTGCCCTTCAAAACTTCCTGTAAATATGGTCTCTCAGAACTCTCACCTCAAAACTGTTGTATCATAGCTTTTGTGGGTACTGGTCCATGGATGTTGTCACTGCTATATGTCAGTGCTGCTGATCGTGTGATCGTGGATCTCTCCTCCAGGATCCCCTGCTGTGACTCCTAAAATAGCTCCGGTATAATCAGCCCGGTATTGAGGGTAAAGAAGGGAGAGAAGAAAGGGGGCTCCACTGGTGTAGTATATTGAATTATAGGGACATTTATTGAATAATAAAAATGGACTCTTACAATTAAACATAGGTTAAAAAGCAGATACAGAAAACTAAGTTAGTGTGGTGCTTTCAGTGCACTCTCACTTCTCTTCCTGTGTTCGTCTCGCTCCGGCCAATCCCCAGCCACTATTTTTAACCACACGTTTTGTGTTACCATATTCCAAACACACTTTACCTAGAGGAAATTCTTCCCAGGGTATGAGATCACTGCGCGAGATCACATTTTGATTTATCTGTGTCACGGTGCACATTTGAGATTTTGCTGCATTTATCTTATGTTTATTTTATTATACGGTACTGATAGCGTGAAGGACACTTAAAACTAGTCATCCTTACATTAATAG
This sequence comes from Aquarana catesbeiana, assembly GCF_042186555.1. Classification (NCBI taxonomy): domain Eukaryota; kingdom Metazoa; phylum Chordata; class Amphibia; order Anura; family Ranidae; genus Aquarana; species Aquarana catesbeiana. The sequence continues at coordinate 83,281,057 of NC_133324.1, read as the reverse complement.
TTTGAGTCTTTGGTAACAAATGTGCAGATAATGACTTCTGTCTTTTCTCTGGCCTCCCTGATCTGTATACTTATTTCAAAAAGTATTAAAGCCAGAGAGAACTGGGCAACTAGCATTCCAAAATAGAGTCAGCAGTGCTAGCCCCCATGGCAAGTGTACTTTAGCTATTTGCCGTCCACCACATAGCAGTTTTACTGCTACAGGGTGGCTCTCCTGTGCAGAATCAGGTACTGTATATATACGCGATTCTGCACTTTCGCCTGCAAGGGACACATGTGAGGGCACTCAATGTCCTCTGGCACACACTGATCGTCGGTAAGCCACACAGAATGGGGATCTGCCTATGTAAACAAGCGTGTTATGCGCGATATAGAGACTAAAGATGTTGTGATATTTTAGTCCTTTTTGTAATTGTTATTATTTCCATTTAGAAGATTGAGAATGTAAAGATCTTTTGGCTCCTGAAGAAGTGGACCAAGTCCAAGAACGTATTGGGTTGAGCTATAATATCATGCAAAGGATAACATGGTTTACAGTCATTTTACTAATTCTTGAACTCAATACTCAGAACCTTTGTGGTTGTTTTTATGGAAATATAGGTAAACTTTTGTTTATTTTTAATGTATATGAATAAACGCTTTGATATATTTTAATTGTAGTATGCTGTGCCTCAAGTCCCACCCACAAACTACTTTTTGATAGGATATTGTATCCCCCATAGATAAAAACGAGCATTTAACCCTTGTAGTGTGTGGGGAGTCCCACAGCAAGGATAACCTTTTATTTTACCAGTTCAGCATAAAAGTCAAACTAATGGTTCACCAAAAAATATATATAATGTGTCCCCTTCCCCACTGCAGATGCAGAAAATTAATGCTTATTATTTGCAGGGTAGAGCAGATTACTTACCTTTTTCCATGGTCCTGCACTCCTCATCCCCACCAATGTAGGTTGTAACCATCAGTCCCCTGAACCCTGTCTTATTGCCTTTCTTTGGCCAGCCATATTGCTGCCCTGCTCGCAGATGTTATCATATACCATGCAGGAGCTGTATTCACCTGCATTGTACATGATGAGGTATATGGACCACTTAAAGTCCAGCGCTCAACTGTGGAGGATCAGAGCACCAGCCACTGTGGGACTGATATAAGTATTGTGGGAGTAAAATTATTCCTCTCTATTAGATCCTGCCTAGACCAAATGAAAATTATTTTTTGCATATGCTTGGGGGAGCTGGGGACAATGTAATTTTTTATCCAACCCAGAGTTAAGCTTTAAGGCCTCATGCACACTGGACATTAAAATAACCTTATAAAAACCTCAGTAGCTTTGCAGTGAGTTTTTCAACTTTTCTCAATGTTTTTGCAATAGAGTTTTTTAGTGTTTATTAGCATCTTTTAGCATTTTTCCGCATTAGCGTTTTGGCGTTTTTTTTTTTTGTTTTTTTTTTAAGTTAAAAACAATTTTTAAAAAATTTTTTTTTCAATGGATCAAAAATGTTAAAAAACGCTGGTGAGCGACGTTTTTGAGCGTTTATCGACGTTTATCAGCGTTCATCAATGTCTCTCAGAACCCACTAGTTTTAGGGGTTTTTTACTGCTCAAAAACGACACTGCCCAAAACTGCTGATAACAACCTATGTGTGCATGGACACATAGGATAACATGATGGAGAGTTTAATGACTGTAGAAAAAAATGTCTACAGCCAAAAACAGCTGCTATAAAAACGTCAAAAAATGTCCAGTGTGCATGAGGCCTAAATGTTTCTTAGCTCTCTGGTTATCTATTCTTGGATGCTAAAAAGTGTACTTTCACAGATGCTTGTATTTTCACATATAAAAATTAAGAACTACAATTACAAACCCTTAATATATCTGACCTTTCATGAGCAAACTATTATGATCTCAGCATTATCGTCTTGATTAAAGCCAACAAATTGCTTTAAATCTTAGTTTTGCCATGGGATTTTGGAGTAAGTCATGAACCAGCTATATTTCTCTTGTGCGTTTAAGAACACTCAGAACTAAGTTCTGACCTTTCCAACTAGTTACGTATGCAAACAAATCACAGGGAAATGTTCTTTCGGGGCCATGAAGCACTGACCTGAAAAGGAGGGACGTTAAAAAACAGAATAAAAGTCATTAAACTCAGGTCATGAGCTGAAAATAAATACCAAAAGCAGCACATTTATACAGAAAAAGTGTGGATTATATTGTGGTGGCACTTGGAAAACAAATAATAGAACACAGTGTACCCAGTGCTATATATCATAAATGTTTTCCTTTGTTATCTTGGTATATGTTTAGCCCAAGGAACCTTATTAATATTTCAGAGAACTCTCTTCAGCAAACATTGCCCTAGATCTTTCATGAGTTAGGAGACTGTTCAAGTGACCAAAGTGAAACGATGTACTATTTTATTATGTATTCACATTTTCACATTTTCTTCATTACAACACAGAGTTTGAATATTTACAAAAATATATGCTTTAGTTAGCATGCTGTATGTGCTATAAATAATAAGTAATGCCTCATAACTATTTTATTATATGAATTTGTGTTTTTTTTTTTTTTATTTAAAGTAAAAAAATATTAATGATTGGAAGATTTAATATTTTATTACTAGTTGATTTGCTTCCCAAGAGTGCATGGGAACCAGAAAGATCATGGAGCCCCGTGAAGAGTTTGCTTATTAAAGTGACACTAAACTCTGGTTGAAAACATACATTTTCTATTTAAGTATCCATTCCTAACAGTGGCTAAAATGGTTAAAACTTCTGCCTAGCAGTGATAGGGTCATTGGTTCGATGTGCCTACGTCCGTTCCCTCCCACAAACCAAAGACATGCTAGTAGGATAATTGGCTCCTGTCTGAATTGGCCCCAGTATGTGTATGAATGTGAGTTAATGACCTTTGATTGTAAGCTCCTTGAGAGCAGGGACTGATGTGAATGTACATTATATACACTATATTGTCAAAATCATTTGGTGGAGGGGGGTTATGGCATGGGGTCGTTTTTCAGGGGTTGGGGTTGGGCTTGGGCCCTTAGTTCCAGTGAAGGAAACTCTTGAGGTGTCAATATACCAAGAAATTTTGGACAATTTCATGCTCCCAACTTTGTGGTAACAGTTTGGGGAGGCCCCTTCCTTTTCCAACATGGCTGCGCACCAGTGCACGAAGCAAGGTCCATAAAGACACGAATGAGCGAATTTGGGGTGGAGGAATTTGACTGGCCTGCACAGAGTCCTGACCTCAACCCAGTGGTGCATTTAGGTTTTGTGCTGCCTTAGGCCTAACTAAACTCATACACCCCCTAATTAAAATATGGGCCACCCCTTCCTGTCAAGGCCATGCTCCTTCCTGTTTAAGACCTGCCCTATCTGTAAACCACACCCCTTCCTATTTAGGATCCACCTTTTCCTTTTAGAGCTCCACCTCTTCGGCTCTGTACATTAAAGGTGGGTACCAACTGGCCTCATCAATCAGTGGCCATCAGTGCAGCCTATCAGTGCCCATCAGTGCTGCTTTATCAGTGCAGCCCTATCAGTGCAGCTTAAGAGTGCCACCTTATTAGTGGCCATCAGAGCAGCCTTATCAGTGCCCATCAGTACAGTCCCATCAGTGCCCATATCAGTGCTGCTTTAGTAGTGCAGCGCAGCCTCATCAGTGCCCAACAGTGCAGCTCATCAGTGGCCATGAGGGCAGCCTCATCAGAGGCAACCAGTGCAGCCTAATAGTGCCCATCAGTGACGCCTATCAGTGCTCATCACTGCAGCCTCCTCAGTGACCAACAGTGCAGCTCATCAGTGGCCATCAGTGCAGCCTCATCAGGGGCAACCAGTGCAGCCTATTAGTGCCCATCAGTGCAGCTCATCAGTGGCCATCAGTACAGCCTTATCAGTGCTCATCAGTGCAGCTCCATCAGTGCCCAACAGTGCAGCTCATCAGTGGCCATCAGTGCGGCCTCATCAGGGGCAACCAGTGCAGCCTATTAGTGTCCATCAGTGCCCATCATACAGTCTTATCAGTGCCCATCAGAGCATCCTCATCAGTGCCCATCAGTGTGGCCTCATCAGGGGCAACAAGTGCAGCCTAATAGTGCCCATCAGTGCAGTCTATCACAGGGCTCATTAGTGCAGCCTATCAGTGCCCATATCAGTGCAGCCTATCAGTTCAGCTCATCAGTGTCCTTATCAGTGCAGCCTATCAGTGCCCATATCAGTGCAGCCAAGAAATTCACACAAATACTCATAAAACAAGCTGAATAATAGGCTGATACAAACACTAGGAAGCCACCCTCAGTCATAAGCTCAACGAATGAAGATAGGTGGACCTGGATAACATCACATGGTGGAAGCAAGATCTAATGTTCTTCCTTAGAAGCAGCAAGCCATGAGTGTACCTGTTCACTTATGGAAGTATGGAGCCAACAAGAGAGACTACTACAAGGCTGTTATATTTTATGTATCTGCCATTCTCCCCCTAAACTTTAGGACTGAAGTGTTGCTTTCTTGTTTTCACTTTTTAAATATAGGGTGTGTAACGTGCATAGAGCAGTGCACCTGACTGCCACTAGCGTAGGGTGACCAGACATCCCCGGTTTCTGGGGACAGTCCCTGGATTGAGGACACTGTCCCCGGACCAAGTCTGTCCCCAATTTTATCCCTGGATTGGATTTTAACAGGGGCTGGGGCAATTTCAAAGACAGCCCTGCAGAATAAAAAGAACAAATCTGAATAGCACCCCCCCTCCTCTGCCGCTCCTACTAGCTTATGGGGGTTTATTTTTTTCCATTGTCTGTGCCCCTTTCTGATGATCATGTGCTGGTTGAAGCGGAGGGACTATTTCTTCAGTTTCAGGCGCATGCCCATTCAACTCCACTCGCATGTTCTTCTGCCTTGGCTCAAGTCCCGGCTGGCTGCCTGCCTGCTTATCTCCTTGCCTTCCCTGGTGGAGTGATCTTCCTCTGCTCCCCACCCAGTAGTAGCCGGGGCCCGAAGAGTAAAACCCATACACACTATCAGATTTTTTGCTGATTTTTTGTCTTCAGATTTGCCAAAACCATATAGTGCAAGGGCCAGCCTGATTGCATACAAGTTGAAACTCCTAAGGTTTGACCTCATATTATATGGTTTTGGTAAATCTGAAAGAAAAAATCAGCAGAAAATCTGATAGAGTGTATGGGGCTTTAGACTTGACAGGCGGTGAGGCGGGCGGCGGCGGCAGAGACGGGCAAAGAGCTGTTGATTGCTGCCATTACCAATAAAAAAAAAAATACGTCCCCAGATTTCATTTTAAAAATCTGATCACCTTACACTAACGTGCATATGTTTAGTGTTACTTTAGGTAGGACTATACTTCTGTGTTGGTGCTGTCCTAAAAAAAGAAGTATAGTAATCCCCTATTGGGCATATCACCGGGAGTGAGGAATACTAACCCAAAAAATCCTGAACCACCTTCTTCTGCACAAAATCAGGTTTTCCATTTGTTCACATGCAATCCCTTGCATGGATTAGGGGCTCTGTGCTCCATCGGAGCAGAGGGTTTCACATAAACAGAGCATACGTGGACTGCTAAGGGGTACAGCGTATTGCCTAACAAGTCCTTACAGCAGAATGGCTCCCTTTGGGGAGCTAAGCAGCAAACCACCGTAGACGTCTATTTGCTGCTGATCTATCTGCAACAGGTCAGCCCTATACTGCAGTTTGGGGACATGTAGAGAATAACACAGTTGAAACCAGTTATTGCTAATTTCTTGTGTACAATACAGTGGAACCTCGGTTTGCGAGTAACGCGTTTAATGAGCGTTTCGCAATACGAGCACTGTATTTCTAAGAATCCTAACTCGGTTTGCGAGTGTTGTCTCGTAAAACGAGCAGGATTCAGGCCAAAAGTGGTAAAAGTAGTGTGTGGTATTGCTTTTGGCCTGAGGTGGGGGGCGCCGAAGCTGAGCAGAGCCGAAAGTCGCCGATCGCCAGCGTTCGGAAATGCACGGAAAGGCCCGAGGACAGTTCGGGTGACCTCGGCAAACCTCAGAAAAGCTTGTGAACGGAGTCTTTCCGAGGTTTGCCGAGGTCCGCCAAAGTGTGCTTGGGCCTTTGCGGCCATTTCCGAGGCTCTCCGGCGCCCCCCGCCTCTGGCCGCATGCGGTATTGCATCCCATTGAAGTCAATGCGGAAGAAATTATTTCTCGTTTCCATTGACGTCAATGGGAAAACTTGCTTTGATATGCGAGTACTTTTGATTACGAGCATACTCCTGTAACGGACTATGCTCGTAATCCGAGGTTCCACTGTATACAGATCATGCAATTATTTCCTCATTGTACTCAATGTTGGTTATAATATATTCAGGAATCTTCAAACTACGGCCCTCCAGCTGTTGTGGAACTACACGTCCCATGAGGCATTGCAAAACTCTAACATTCACAGACATGACTAGGCATGATGGAAGTTGTAGTTCTTGAACAACTGGAGGGCCGTAGTTTGAAGACCCATGATATATTTGATATTTTAGCATTCAAAATGTTTTACTGTTCTTAGACAACCAAATTACACAGTTCATACAAAAGGAAAATGCAGTCATTGAAAGGCTTTATTTGTTAAAGAAATGTGTAATATGATAAAGAAAAAAAGTGACCAGATAAGCTTTGGAAAAATGTACAAATATCAAAGTGATTGCAAACGATCACCTTGTAAAACAACCCATTCAGTTTAAAAAAGAGGCAAATAGGCAAAACATTTTTGTATAGTTATTAAAAAAAACATTATAAATACACTTTTTTCCCTTTTTTATAAGTGATCACATCACTCTGTTGTTAGCTGCATAAGAGTTGATGGGAGGAGAAGCAGCAGTACACTGAGCTTCCCAGTGAATGGCTGTGCAGCGGGGCTGTGTCAGGACAAATCTGATCATTGGAGGAGAGCACACTGAGTTCCCAGCATAGCTAGAAAACTGACCACCACGGTGTGCTCTTCTGCTTAGTGTGGTCAGTTTTTAATAGGAAAGCAGAGGGACTGGCAGGAACACCAGAGATTTCACACAAATGAAGCAAAGCAAAGAGAACAGGATACTTTCTCATATAAATACATGGTACAGCAGACACATATCAGAAATATCGAGCGTTGGGGTAACAAACGCTTCAATGAAAACACTTTGCAGAGAAAACCTCAAACTAAAGACTGAACTAGAAGCAAACAGATAAATACCAATTGATATTCATATATATCGAATTTTTTGTTTTTTAATGCCGAACAACCCTAGGTTGAAGTTTTTTAAAAATGTTTTTTAATGCCGAACAACCCTAGGTTGAAGGAAAGAAAATTGCTTGTTCCCAGGTCAACACAGTTATGCCCTGTACACACGATAGGATTTTCCGATGGAAAATGTGTGATAGGACCTTGTTGTCGGAAATTCCGACCGTGTGTAGGCTCCATCACACATTTTCCATAGGAATTTCCGACACACAAAGTTTGAGAGCAGGCTATAAAATTTTCCGATAACAAAATCCGTTGTCGGAAATTCCGATCGTGTGTACACAAATCCGACGCACAAAGTGCCACGCATGCTCAGAATAAATTAAGAGACGAAAGCTATTGGCTACTGCCCCGTTTATAGTCCCGATGTACGTGTTTTACGTCACCGCATTTAGAACGATCGGATTTTCTGACAACTTTGTGTGACCGTGTGTATGCAAGACAAGTTTGAGCCAACATCCGTCGGAAAAAATCCATGGATTTTGTTGTCCGAATGTCCGATCAATGTCCGACCGTGTGTACAGGGCATAAGTGTTGGTGGGGGAATCCCTCTCATGGAGCTATTGTATTTTGACAATTGGTGGTTTCCCAGCCGTCAGAATACAATGATCACTTGCGGCTATAGCAGTGATCGCATGAAAAAAGTACTATGGGTTGATTGTACTGAAGCCTATTGATGGATTAACTTCAGTACAACCAGCCTGCCCATACATGGATCGAAATTTAGCTTATTCCTGCTGAACCGACTGAATTTTGATCCGTCTATGGATGGCTTAATTCTGTCAGTCCTTAAATCTAAGCATGCCTGCCAGACAGGGGCGGACTGACAACTCATGGGGCCCCCGGGCAATAGGAGATTATAGGGCCCCTGGGCAATAGGAGAAGATTTTGGGGCCCCCGGACAATAGGAGATAATGGGGCCCCAGGCAATAGGAGATTATGGGGCCCCAAGGCAATAGATTATGGGGCCACACAGTATACACAGACACACAATATACACACACAGTATACACACACAGAAAAGGTACTAGAGAGGCGGGGCAGCTATAATCTTGGGATTTAAAAAAAAACACAGATTTTTACATACTGTCCCTGGTTTTATTGAGGCTGGCAACCCTGATGGGGCCCCTTAGTGGCATGGGGCCCTCGGGCAGTGCCCGAGTGCCCGAATGGTCAGTCCGCCCCTGCTGCCAGATAGGAGAACCAGGTACTGGACCTCTCTGCAGACCATACTAAGGTTAAGTAGTACATTCTGGTACATTCAAGGTCCTCCCTTATTATTGGACTTTTATGGAGCAGAGTACTCTGATGAAGTCTTCTCTCTATTCTCCCCATCTGCTCAAATGTTTACAAACAGCTCAGAGTGCCCCCCAACTCTCAGTCTGATTACTGCTAGGAAATACAAGAGAGTAAGATAAAAAAAAAAAAATTAAAACGGTATTAATCCCAAAAGACAAATGTGTAATATATACCAGTTTACCAATTCTTAACTGCTTTACTGCCACCCCCCTGGCATGTCCCCTCCCCCGCCATGCTTCCTGGGTTCCACTGTCCCACTTGCAGGCCTGGAACCCACATGACATGTCCCTGGGTGGAGGGCATTGAGACCAGTGAACATGCATTCGCTGATCTCCCCTTGCTAGAATGAACTCCAGAAGCGATGTGTAAATCCTCACGCCGGGTTTGTGGTGACGCACATGCAAATTTAAAGCTTGACATGATGGGTATCTATTTACTTGGTACAACCTCATATTTTATACTTTGCCCACAAATGTGGTAAAAATAATGTGTTTTTGTGCCCTAAATTTAATGTAAATGTATTTTGTACTGAAACGTGCTTGATAAACCACAGTGACATAACAAATTTGCACCAAAACTGTTTTACTGTCCAGGGTCTCTGCTTTCAGAAAATATAATATGTTTGGGGGTTGTGACTACTCTTCAGGCCTAAAATACTCTTTTAAACATATGTGTAAAACAATTCAAAAACATCTTTGGATGGGAAAGGGTTAAATAAAGTGGCTGCATTGGTTTTCTTTTTTTTTAATGCTTGTATCCTATATTTTCACCTAGTGATCCAACCAGTAATATACTTCCTGTCTTAGTGTGGTTCCATTTTGGATGGAGGACCAACATTGACGACATGGATAGCAGCATGTGGGAGGAGGGTAGTGTTAGCTGAGCTAATATATTTAGATGGACTTGACTAACAAATTAAAGCTGAACTCCAGCTAACACTTCATAAGCAGTTACTGCAACAGTTTTTTTTTTTTTTCCATTTGGGATGAAGGTTTTACCCAAATTAATAAAATCTGATCATTGTAAGCACCCCCAACGGTGGTAATGTCATGTACCTGATAGGATATTTAAATGACAAACTTGACCTCTCTTCAAGAGGTGCACAGAAGAAGAAAATAAAAAGAAAAATTTCCTTAGTGTGCAAATATTGATCAGATCTTTAAAGTGATACTAAAGTCTCAGTTTTTTTCTTTTAAAATAACAAACATGTTATACTTACTTGCTCTGTGCAGTTGGTTTTGCACAGAGCAGCCCCGATCCTCCTCTTCTCGGGTCCCTCGCCAGCGCTCCTGGCCCCTCCCTCCTGTCAAGTGACCCCACAGCAAGAAGCTTGCTATGGGGGCACCCGAGCTGCTGCTCTGTGTGTCCATTCAGACACAGAGCTGTGGTTCGGCACCCTCCCCTCTCTCCCCTCATCGGCTCACTGACTTTGATTGACAGCAGCGGGAGCCAATGGCACCTCGCTGCAGTCTCAGCCAATGAGGAAGGAGAGTCCCGGGCAGCTAAGACACTGCTGCAACATCGCTGGATTGAGATGGGCGCAGGTAAGTATTGGGGGGCTCAGAGGGTGCTGCTGCACACAGAAGGCATAGAATGCATTAAGTTAAAAAACCTTCTGACTTTACAACCACTTTAAAGCGGGGTTCCACTCTCTCTGATAATTTTTTTTTTTTTTGCTAATGACATTGATTGCTATATAGCAATAGGGAACTCACCTGCCCCGTTTTTCAGTGACATTGCGTTTTTTTTTTCTTTAATAAAGTAACTTTTAAAACGAACTGTTCATGGTTGTCATCTTGCCTGTGGGCATGTGAAACCCACAGGCATCCTCTTCCGGGATACGGCGCTGCTGATCGACCAGCATGCACCGCCCGTTCTTTTCAGTTCTTGCATGCGCATTAGACCGCAATTGGCGCGCCGTGCCTGTCGTAATGACGTCACTCCCACTATGGAAGTCTCTCGAGAACTCTTGCAACAGGCGGCCGCACTGACTCCTGGGAACAATGACACAAGCTCCCAGGAGCCAGTGCGGCTTACAGGAAGTGAGTAATTAGCTGCTCCAGACACGCCCCTAACCGCAGCCTATGCTTCCTGCAGAAAACAAAGACAGCTGGAAGAACAAAGGTAAAGGCTGTAAAAAAAAAAAAAAGTGCCGTTTTGTCATTAGGACATTGCGGTAATCAGCTGCAGTTAGTGTAGGAAAATCGGGTGGAGCTCCGCTTTAAGTGCAAGTATGGTAAAAATGACCCCAATGATATCATGTATTCATAACTGGAAAAAAAGATGTTTTTTTTTATCTTCCTGGAGTTTAGTTTTATCTCCCATAACCTCTTATAACATTATGCTACTATAATATTCTGAATGATTAAATAATTATTGGCCATAGAGGATAGGTAAACCATAATGTAAACAAACATTGTAAAGATTTATGTGCTTGACAAGCTTCTAGGAAAGCAACATACTGTAACTGCATGGTTTTCTAGCTCACACATGCCAATTGTAGATAACAATATACCTTTGAGAGTCCTTCCTTGTTATTTTATATTTGTGCTATTTCCATAGTGACTCTTCTGGATTTACATGATGGATCTAAACAAAGCACCATTAATCTTTCATCGCTGAAAGGGAATCCAAAAAAAACTGCTGTATTGTATTGTATACTTTGGATATAGTCTCAGGTAATAATGCTAATATGATATTTTATATCTGTCACGCATACCCTTCAAAAACTAGCTGTAAAAATTGATTTACTATACATGACTGCCATACAAACCATTTCATAATATTACATAGTTAAATAGTAGGTGAGGTTGAAATAAAGACACAAGTCCATCAAGTCCAACCTATGTGTGTGATTGTTCAGGTGCTTATCTAATAGTTTCTTGAAACTATCGATGCCCCCCCGCTGAGACCACCGCCCGTGGAAGGGAATTCCACATCCTTGCCGCTCTTATGCCCCGTACACACGGTCGGACTTTGTTCGGACATTCCGACAACAAAATCCTAGGATTTTTTCCGATGGATGTTGGCTCAAACTTGTCTTGCATACACACGGTCACACAAAGTTGTCGGAAAATCCGATCGTTCTAAACGCGGTGACGTAAAACACGTACGTCGGGACTATAAACGGGGCAGTGGCCAATAGCTTTCATCTCTTTATTTATTCTGAGCATGCGTGGCACTTTGTCCGTCGGATTTGTGTACACACGATCGGAATTTCCGACAACGGATTTTGTTGTCGGAAAATTTTATATCCTGCTCTCAAACTTTGTGTGTCGGAAAATCCAATGGAAAATGTGTGATGGAGCCCACACACGGTCGGAATTTCTGACAACAAGGTCCTATCACACATTTTCCGTCGGAAAATCCAACCGTGTGTACGGGGCATTACAGTAAAGGACCCTCTACGGAGTTTATGGTTAAACCTCTTTTCTTCTAATTTTAATAAGTGGCCACGTGTCTTATTAAACTCCCTTCCACTGAAAAGTTTTATCCCTATTGTGGGGTCAACAGGACAGTATTTATAAAAAATAAATGAAATATATTATAACAAAATAAAGGAAATCCAACTATATATGTATAAATCTAAATTCAGCAATATTGTTGTTCTTACACATATAAAGTGCAAAGTGCAAATGTATTACATATGAAGGTGCAAAGTGCAAAAATTAAATAAATATAAAACACATCAGTATTGTAAATCCAAACAATGAAGTGCATAAATGCATATAAACAGTGCTCAATACTCCATTTAAGACACCATAAGTGCCCCAATGACTTATTGCAGGGTAAGAATGTGAAAAGTTCTATATAACACTCCAAAATAGTAGGTGATGTCCAAATGTGATAACATTCATCATGCTGAAATATCCTAAGTGCTGCAAATCATGCTCCGGTGCACTTCAGTGGTCCCCTTAGGCTAATCTGCTCACCTCAGAGCGTGTGACCCAGCTGTTACCCTGAGACCAAACACGCTTTGGAGCCACCTCTGAATGAAAAAGAAACTATATGTGTAATATAGCCAAATAAAATTTATTGAATAAAAACACTCCCCACAATGGGGTACTCACATGGTACTGGTGCATCAGTGCACCATTCTATAACAGCCTTCAATACCGAGGTATGGAACCGCTAGACGTATGGTGTAGTATGCTGTGGCAAACAACTTCTGCTGTGTGTACTCCGTGTTACTCTCTCCGTCCTGGCCCCTCCCCTACGCGTGTTCGACACAGGGATCATGTGTCTTCATCAGGGGGATATGATTGGATGGATGCTCTACTGGTTTATATAAGACGACCGAGGCCATTTTGTCATGGACCGCGGACACTCTAGCGTTGGACTACACCCTAGATGTAAATGTAAAAGCCTGTCTCCCAATGTGAACCATAGCTAGTAAACAGATGCTAAACAGTCAGTGGGAAATATCTGCCTAATGTCAATCACTGCTAAGCCCAACTATAAGCGCCAACAAGTATAAGTTAATGTTGCTATTATAAATCCCAGGACGGAGCTCCAGTATCCTGCATACCACAACATACCTCCATATAAGCGGTCAGAATATACATTTAAAACCGATGAAAGATTAATGGTGCTTTGTTTAGATCCATCATGTAAATCCAGAAGAGTCAATATGGAAATAGCACAAATATAATATTTTTTATTATATAATATTTTTATTTTTTTATTTTTCTAATTTTATTTATATATTTGTAACATTATATATATATATGTATATTTCTAATACACTTTATGTTTCCTCTTTATTAATATTTTGATATCTCATACTATTAGGGTATATTTTCCATCATATGGTGATTGGTGGATTATTATGTTTATTGCCATGTTTTACATGTTTTATATGTATCATTTATATCTATATGCCCGGGTTAATTACTGCACGCACTCGGTTTTAAATGTATATTCTGACCGCTTATATGGAGGTATCTTGTGGTATGCAGGATACTGGAGCTCCGTCCTGGGATTTATATACATTAACTTATACTTGTTGGCGCTTATAGTTGGGCTTAGCAGTGATTGACATTAGGCAGATATTTCCCACTGATTGTTTAGCATCTGTTTACTAGCTAAGGTTCAGGCTTTTACATTTACATGCAGGGTGTAGTCCAACACTAGAGTGTCCGCGGTCCATGACAAAATGGCCACGGTTGTCTTATATAAACCAATAGAGCATCCGTCCAATCATATCCCCCTGATGAAGACACGTGATCCCTGTGTCGAACACGCGTAGGGGAGGGGCCAGGATGGAGAGAGTAACACGGAGTACACACTAGCATACTACACCATACGTCTAGCGGTTCCATACCTCGGTATTGAAGGCTGTTATAGAATGGTGCACTGACGCACCAGTACCATGTGAGTACCCCATTGTGGGGAGTGTTTTTATTCAATAAATTTTATTTGGCTATATTACACTATATATTTTCTTTTTCATTGATATATATGGAGCTACATTGAATCCAGCTGGAGGAATATTTTTGACATCAGCACTGAGCCCAGAGATGGCTCCAAAGCGTATTTGGTCTCAGGGTAACAGCTGGGTCACACGCTCTGAGGTGAGCAGATTAGCCTAAGGGGACCACTGAAGTGCACCGGAGCATGATTTGCAGCACTTAGGATATTTCAGCATGATGAATGTTATCACATTTGGACATCACCTGCACGCACTATTTTGGAGTACTATATAGAACTTTTCACATTCTTACCCTGCAATAAGTCATTGGGGCACTTATGGTGTCTTATATGGAGTATTGAGCACTGTTTATATGCATTTATGCACTTAATTGTTTGGATTTACAATACCGATGTGGTTTATATTTATTTAATTTTTGCACTTTGCACCTTCATATGTAATACGTTTGCACTTTGCACTTTATATGTGTAAGAGCAACAATATTGCTGAATTTAGATTTATACACATATAGTTGGATTTCCTTTATTTTGTTATAATATATTTCATTTATTTTTTATTTACAATTCAATTTTTTGGGTTTACTTGAGCGCAGCGCATATTTTTTTCCAGGCACAGGATAAGTGTGGCTCACAAGGTTTATTCATTTTTAGTATTTATAAATTGAAATCATATCCCCTCTCAAGCGTCTCTTCTCCAGAGAGAATAAGTTCAGTGCTCGCAACCTTTCCTCATAACTAATATCCTCCAGGCCCTTTATTAGCTTTGTTGCCCTTCTTTGTACTTGCTCCATTTCCAGTACATCCTTCCTAAGGACTGGTGCCCAGAACTGGACAGCATACTCCAGGTACGGCCGGACCAGAGTCTTGTAGAGCGGGAGAATTATCGTTTATCTCTGGAGTTGATCCCTTTCTTAATGCATGCCAATATTCTGTTTGCTTTGTTAGCAGCAGCTTGGCATTGCATGCCAATGCTGAGCCTATCATCTACTAGGACCACCAGGTCCTTTTCCATCCTAGATTCCCCCCAGAGGTCCCCCCCCCCCCCGGTGTATAGATTGCATTCATATTTTTGCCACCCAAATGCATTATTTTACATTTTTCTACATTGAACCTCATTTGCCATGTAGTTGCCCACCCCATTAATGTGTTCAGATCTTTTTGCAAGGTTTCCACATCCTACAGAGAAGTTATTGCCCTGCTTAGCTTAGTATTGTCCAAAAATACAGAGATTGAACTGTTTATGCCATCCTCTAGGTAATTTATGAACAAATTAAACAGGATTGGTCCCAGCACAGAACCTTGGGGGACCCCACTACCCACCCCTGACCATTCCGAGTACTCCCCATTTATCACCACCCTCTGAACTCGCCCTTGTAGCCAGTTTTCAATCCATGTACTCACCCTATGACCGCAACATACAGGGATATATAATGTAATACTGACATATAATCACTGACGTAGGTTGGATTTGATGGACTTGTGTCTTTTTTTTACCTCACCTACTATGTAACTATGTAAGTCTTTTTTTGATATTCCAGGAAAGGTATATAATCATCCCAGAGGAAGAGATTAATGAATACATTTAGAAACGCGTGGGATGTATGATGCCCAAGCAAACTATCTACTGAACATCAAATCCTCCAAAGAGATATGTAACATTGCCAAAGTATCAACTGCATATTGTTGTGTACAATGGATCTTGGCCTAAATATAGCCATGTGTGTTTTTAACAAGGCTATGTCATTTTAGACATTTGTAATAAAAAGTGGTTTTATATATAAATGCTTATGTATTTTTCTTTTTTGGTTGTCTCCTTAGGCTTTCCATGCCATAGACCCAGGAGACCTGGCCTGCATGTGTAATATCCATAATTTTTATCCCAATGTTGATTAGGTGTTCCAGGAATTCAAATCTGCAGTCCGTGATTCTATTTGAAAGCATAGGAAATTTTTACATGTTTTCCATCACAGGACCCTGGAGGTACACAACACAACCTTTGGTTAGTAAGCATGGCCTGGATGTACACTGTGATCACTATCAGGGATATCTGACCATCCCAACTACATTATGGTCAAGTATGTGAAACCAAATTATTTAGTTTAAATTTTTCCATTGAAGGGTACTGTTAATGTTACAGCACACAAAGGCATTTGAGTCAATTCTAAATCTTGTGCCGTATTCAGGGCAAATGGATCCTAAATGTTGTCTTTTAAGTGTCCTTGAGGGGGTTGTAGAGGAGGAGCGCCTCAGGATTGCCATAGGGTAGGGCCTTTTTCATGCCCAAAAGCTAATCCTACAACTTTGTAAATCCCCTGATTCCCCTATGCATAAGTCTTCGGTAGCCTCTGTAAGCAATTTGCTACTTTTAGAAAACCATTTAGGTACCATATTTACCTAAGTAGGGGATGCCTCAGTAAATTCAGAAAGCTGTGGGGACCCTGACTTGATACCCCTGGTCTCAGCCCAAGGGAGTTTGTATGCCAGAGACTATTTCTGTGCCCGGGTAGGCCATAGGAGTGCAACTCACATTCAATTAAGACAGACCTCTGAGAAAATACCTTTATCTCAGTGAGTAATTCACTGTTTCATTATGTAGATGGTCTGCTGGAGATGGGTTAGGTGGCACCTATATCTGTATTTGATTATATGTACGAATGTATTTTCTGTTTTTCTTTCTTTTGTCTTGTACATGATGTTGTGTACCACCTTGTCCTGGATTGTGAAACTGTTTGTCTTTAATAAAAAAAATTCTGATTTAAAAAAAAAAATCTTGTGACAACAGTTTGAGAAAGGCCTATGCCCCTGTGTACAAAGCCAGCTCTATAGAAACATGATTTTTTTGTAGAGGAACTCAAGTGTCCCACAAAGCCCTAACTAAAACCCTATTAAACACCTTTGGGTTAAATTGGAATACCAGGTCTCCTCATCCAACATCAGAATCTGACAACACATTTGTTTTTTTGGCTGAAGGTAACACATTTCTACAGACACCCTTTCAAAATCCCGTGGCAAGTCTTCCCAGAAGAATGGACACTATTATGGCAACAAAGGAGGGAGTGGGAACTCTATATTAACACTTGTGATTTGGAATGGGCATTTAGCAAGCTCATATTGCTGGGATGGTCAGGTGTCCACAAACCTTTGACCGTATAGCGCATGTACATTTTTGTTGTGAATGGATGTCATGATTACAAAGGAAGTGAATACTCAGTTCCAATTTGTAACTGAGTATTCACTTCCTTTGTAATCATTACATCCATTTAAAACAAAAATGTTTACATCCCCCACCTACTCCAATGTAGTTTTCTAAAAGCATTGCTTGGTAAGGAGCAAAGAATGTCTAAGAAGAATATACACAGTAGTAGTAAAGTGATGTACTGCATTAGCTTTAGTTAGTCATTGGAAAATAAAAGTACACGCAATACCTGAATATATTTGTATTCCTTTCTTTAATGAATGCTCTCTTTTTTGGCATGGTGTAGTCCCAGCCAGAAACTCACTTTGTGACTTCATAATTCTAGTTATCATCCCCTATTTGTCCTGTGATCATTGCCACCAAGACCAAAAGAAATGGGAAACTGAAAAAAATTTACAGCTGCCATCATAGCTGCAAAAAGTTTTAACTTTTGACGTAATTAAAGATGATCGTCACCCTGAAAACATAAAATTAAAAGTCAGCAGCTACAAATACTGTAGCTGCTGCCTTTAACTTATAGGACACTTACCTGTCCAGGGATCCAGCGCTGTCCTCATCCAAGCCAGCTCTAAAGGTGTCTTGGGGTGAAGGTGCCGGTGCTCTGTCAAAATAGCCAATTCATCAGGATCTCCAATTACCTCACTTCTGGATACTGTAAACCAGGGTTTCTGACCCTGTGGTACGCATACCCCTGGGGGTACATGCACCACAGGCAGGGGGTACGCAGAGTTTTCTGTCCCCCGAGAAAACTCTGCGTAACTTCTGTCCCCCTCCCGCACACACACAGTCCCTGGTGGCTTGCTGTAGCCTGTTTCGCCTGACTGTGCTACCAATGGGGTAGCAGTCCACCCCTGCCTCAGAGGAATAGCCTGCATCGTGCTGCCCGGAAGATGTTTTCCTGCCCAGGGCTGACTGACCAGGGGCGGCCCCATGTCCTCCCATCTTCTGGCTCCTCCCCTTCTCCAGCGTGCCTCGGATGTCCTGCCTGCCATGTGTGTAGATGCATACTGCGGTTCCCTGCAAAAAAAGGTGAGTCCTATGTTATATTCTCTGAGTTGTGAGAGACACAAGACTCTGATCTGGAACAACTGATGTTTATTTTAGTACTACACTCCAGCATGCATCTCAGGACAGGTATATCTTATTATGCTTCCTTGCAAGTTCTCTAAGATGGCTACTATGCCCCTTGACCCTTGTCATCACTCTTGGGTGGAGCCAGCCTTAACGTGACAGTACATGATGTGGAACCCTTCAGGTATAACACCCTGCCTGCTCAGGAACTACACATGCCAGCATGACCAGTCACTAGTGCCTCCTATCAGTGCAGCCACCAGTACCTCCTATCAATCCAGCCATCACTGCAGCCATCAGTATCTCCTATCAGTGCAGCCATCAGTGCCTCCATCAGTGCAGCCATCAGTGCCTCATATCAGTGCCTCCATCAGTGCAGCCATCAGTGCCTCATATCAGTGCCTCCATCAGTGCAGCCATCAGTGCCTCCTATCAGTGCCTCCATAAGTGCAGCCATCAGTGCCTCCTATCACTGCAGCCACCAGTGCCTCCTATCAGTGACCCCTATCAGTGCCTCCTATAAATGCAGCCTATTATTGACTCTTATCAGTGCAGCCTATCAGTGCCCCCATCAGTGCAACCATCGGTGCCCCCTATTAGTGCAGCCATCAGTACCTCCTATCAGTGCAGCCATCAGTGCCTCCAATCAGTGCAGCCATCAGTGCCTCCAATCAGTGCAGCCATCAGTGCCTCCAATCAGTGCAGCCATCAGTGCCTCCAATCAGTGCAGCCATCAGTGCAGCCTATCAGTGCCCCCATCAGTGCCCCCATCAGTGCCGCCATCAGTGCAGCTATCAGTGCCTCCTATCAGTGCAGCCATCAGTGCCTCCTATCAGTGACCCCTATCAGTGCAGCCTATCAGTGCCCCATATCAGCATCCTATCAGTGCCCCTATCAGTGGTTCCTATCAGTGCAGCCTATCAGTGCCTCTTATCAGTGCAGCCTATCAGTGCCTCCTATCAGTGCAGTAATCAGTACCTCCTGTCAGTGCAGCCATCAGTGCCTCCAATCGGTGCAGCCATCACTGCCTCCAACCAGTGCAGCCATTAGTGCCTCCTATCAGTGCCTCCTATCAGTGACCCCTATCAGTGCCTCCTATCAGTGCAGCCTATCAGTGCCCCCTATCAGTGCCTCCTATCAGTGCAGCCATTAGTGTCTCCTATGAGTGCAGCCTATCAGTGCCTCCTATCAGTGCCTCCTATCAGTGCAGCCTATCAGTGCCTCCTATCAGTGTAACCTTATTAGTGCCTCCATCAGTGCAGCCTATCAGTGCCCCCTATTAGTTCAGCCATCAGTACCTCCTATCAGTGTAGCCATCAGTGCCTCCAATCAGTGCAGCCAATCAGTGCCTCCTATCAGTGCCTCTTATCAGTGCATCCTATCGGTGCCTCCTATCAGTGCCCCCTATCAGTGTAGCCTTATCAGTGCAGCATCATTAGTGCAGCCTCATTAGTGCAGCCTCATCACTGAATTTAAGCATACTGTTTCCTTAATCCTTTTCTTGTTTTTTTTAGATCATTTCATAACCCTTAAAATAATAAAGTGCTTTAATATAAAGTTATCAGCCAGGATCTTTGGTCTCCAACTCTGGTTCATCTATGTCTGCCTCCTACACATTGCCTATCATCATAGTCATAGGCATGGGAGGCTAAAGGGTATGGGCAAGAGCTTGCAAATATGAAAGCTAGTAGTGTATTTGGTGGTTATGGGGCATAATAGGAAAAAGCAGTCTGGTGTATAAAGTATGCCAGAGGTCTAGTATGAGTTAGTCCAGTTGCAGTTTATTACTAGCCACAGACTCAACTGAAGCCTTCCCAGAACCTAAAATGGAAGATAGGACATCAGACTGCAATCAGTAATAAAACAAATGATCACAGAGTGTAAAACCTTACATTCATAAATTTTAGGTTTGGTATTCCCATAATATATGGCATACACCTAGCCATTATAAAAGCTCTTGCATAATAAGTTAGAGCCTGTTGAAAAAAATGATGATCTAAGAATATATAAGAATATGTCATCTCTTGGCAGAAGTACAAATGTGGTTAGAATTGAACCACTGAACAAGAATTAATGCAGGATTTTCCCAGTTGAAAATGTCCTTGATGTGAAAGAACTAAAAGTGCAGTGAGATTACGCTTATTGTGTGAATGAGACTGTGAAATGCCCCCAGCTTTATGCTATATAAAGACCCAATAATAGCAGTCACGGTATCTGTGTACATTGTACACACACATTGCAGGTTTATTTAGTAAAGCATTGAAAAGGGAAATTATTGTTCAAGTAACCCATAGCAACCGGACGGTTTTTCCTTTCCTGGACCCTGCTCAGAGATTGCTGGCTAGTTCTTATGGATTGCTGTGCTCACCAACTTTACGCTTTGAGTTTCCTTATTAAAGAATCCCAATCCATCGAACAGAGTATGAGAACTGTTGCCGACTATGCCATTGAATTCCGTAATCTGGCAGCAGAGGTTGCATGGATCAACGAGGCCGTGGTGGCTGTTTTTTCTCATGATCTCTCGGATACCATCAAGGATGAGATAGCAGCCTGAGATATACCCACTGAGCTGGAGAAGTTGATCACGTTTACCATCCTCATTAACTCCAGACTCAGAGAAAGACTCTCTTTTAAGGAGCACTTGCGGAAGCCTGCTGTATGTTTGTCTCAGAGCTTTGAGTCCCACCCGTGCCTCCCTCACCTCCCATGCCTCCTGGTACTGAGTCGATCAGTGAAGGTGAACCCATGCACTTACGTTTCATGTGTCTCTCTGCGGATGAGAGAACCTTTAGGAGGAGGGAGAGATTGTGCCTTTATTGTGGCCAGGCAGGTCACTTTTTGAAGTCTTGTCCTACCCGTCCAGGGAACGCTCGAACCTTGAGGTTCTGTCACGAACAGACCTTAGGTGGCGTTGTTTCATCCCCAGTTATCCAGAAGGATAAGCCCCTGGTTTCGGTCACCCTTTCTTCGGCTGAGTCATCCATCGAGATACAGGCTCTAATCGACTCTAGGGCTGCAGGCCTGTTCATTGATGCTGCCTTTGTATCGAAGCACTTGATTTCACTGCAGCTGTGTGACACTCCACTTGCCATTTAGGCTCTTGTCGGGAGATCTCTACAGCCTGCCCATGAGACTCATGAGATGGTTCTGTTGTCTATGGTCGTAGGGACTCTTCACCATGAGATAATCCAATTCCAAGTTATTTACTCACCTAAGTTTCCACTGGTTATTGGTTATCCTTGGTTACAGAGGCACAACCCCTCTTTTGATTGGCTCCGTGCTGAGGTTCTCTCCTGGTCGCCACAAGGCAGTAAGACATGCTTCCAGAAGATAGCCAAGGTCCTGGAGATGAGCATGGGAGGAGGAGACAATGGAGCTTGAGAGTAGGAAGTCTTGAGAGGAATGGAGAGGACGGTTTGGATGATATTTGGAGACAAGATTGGTGATGTAGCTCGGAGCAGAGTTGTGAATGGCTTTGTATGTTGTTATTAGTATTTTGAATTGGAAGTCAATGTAGGGATTGGCAGAGGGGTGTAGCAGACACTGAACGGTAGGTAAGGTGGATAAGTCTGGCAACAGCATTCATGATAGACGGAAGAGGGGATAGCCTATGGAGAAGTAGGCCAATGAGCATGGAGTTGCAATAGTCATGGCAAGAGATAACAAAGGAGTGAATGAGTAGCTTGGTGGTTTCATTTGTTAAAAGGGGCTTATTCTAGAGAAGTCACAGAGGTGAAGCCTACAAGATTTTGACAACGATTGGATTTGGGGCTGAAAGGACAGGTCAGAGTCTAGGATTACACCCAGTACCCTGGCATGAGGAGAGAGATTTATGGTTCCATTTTGCTGGAAAAGTCATGGACATGGACACGGGCTGGGGTGGGGGGAGGGTGGGGGATATTACCAGCTCGGTTTTAAAGAGATTTTGTTTAAAGAAGTGGTACAACATGCATCCACATTAAGTTTTTCAATTCATTTTTGAAAACTGGTTTCTGGCAGCCCAATGGGTACATTCAATACAATGTCATTAACATTACTGTATTGGTTATTTTACTTTACTATGTTTGAAGATCTCTAAGGAAAACCTATTGAGAGGGATGCTATTGCTAACCACCTTCTAAAAAAAGTTTCACATCTAAATTAGCTCCTACAAGAAGCAATAACGTGCAAAAAAATTTTTAGCAGTCCCATGGGGATGCTAAATTGATTTATTTTCTTAACATTATCATGGAAAGCTGCCCAATCTGCCTAATCATAATCCGCCACTAATTATCGTTCTTATAATAATATGAAATATAAAATTGAGCATGTTTGTATACTATATTTCCTTATGTACCTTACCTAAAATGTAAATGTCAGATGTGTATATTGTACTAATATTACATTAATCATTTGCAAATGGGAAAAAGGCATGATTTAAAAACAGCATATGTATTCTCAGCAACAATCATTAACAATAGAAAAAGGGTGCAAAGACCATTCTTATAATAGCACAGAACTAGTTTGGCGACTTTTGTTCTGTAGCTGCTTTTCACATGGACGAGTTATATCCAGGGCACTAAACACTTATTACTAGGAGTCATCTCAGGTCACTGCTTGTCACATTGACTGGTCCTGGTCACGCTATTCTATTCTATGTCTATGCTTAATGCTACATGACAAAATATCCCCATATAAGCTTCGCTCCTGTAAACACGCTCTGCAAACATTATTTGTAATGTATTTATTTAAGACGAACTTTTCTTTCTTTGTCGTCCTTTAAATAAAAGATGAAACTATATGACAGCACTAGATAGGTGATTGAAGTATACATAATTTTTGGAGCACTGCCTAGATTATTGCTAATTGGCTACATTGGGTGAATACGCTATACAATTTTTTTAAATTCCATGCTCTGAAGAAACTTGATTTCTGAGTGAAACGCATCAGCATGACGCCATCACGTTCTGCAAAGTGAGGGCACTGCTAGCTTTTCACAGACATTTCGCCATCCAACACTCCCGGATGTTCAATGGTGGACGGAAGTGATCCCTGGAGGTGAGCGGAGGCTGCGGTGTGAGATGCCAGAAGTACATGCTGCACACTCTATACGCTGTCTACGGTGTACACGCTGCACACACTGAACCATGAACAGACCCTCTCTCCTTTTGAGTGCGAGGACGAGGTGACTACATCGCCTTGATGGCTTCAGATGGCTATTGATAACCTGGGAATCGGGAGCATGGTGAGATGTATTTACAGTATGCTGTTCCAACTTGGCTGGGAATTGACTATTTTTCATACACACTCATCTTGCCGTCTCACTTGCTTTTGTGGAAAACGCACCTGAATCATACATTGCTCCCCTGTGAGTAGAGACCATTCAATCCTATACATCTGCCCCTCCTCTACTATCCGGATTGCCCCCCCCCCCATCCCCTTTTTCCCCCATTGGGAATCTATCAGGGTATACCTACTGCCATCTCGGGACTGTTTACCCATTGGATCACACTTTTACATAACAGACTGCTAAGATCTGTGAAGTAGCATTCCTCTCCAATATCTCACTGAAAAAAATCAAGCGGACAGCTCTATCAGTATTGTGAATTACCCCCTCCATAGTTAGCACCTATAGATTCAGTGATCCATGTGGTATGAATGTGGTGGTTGAATGTCTGTGGTAGCTACTAGTGTCCACTTGTCATATTTTTTAATCATGTGGTGGAGGTAATATTTTATTGTCACCAGTGTTTATGTGGAATTGTAATAAAATTATTATATTTTTGTTAATACTGGTAGTTTCTCATTGATTAATCACTTTGGACTTTGTCCACTCTTTTACTGTATGCTGTTTTTTTGATTCAGAGGAACACACCTCCGATTCTATAGATTATTGAGGGTGACGGCGTCGGTAGCTGGGTTGAGAACATTTTTATTAATTATGCCGTTCCTCCTTAGCCAGCAACTATACAGGTGTAGCTTGAGTGACAATTTTATCTTCATTATTTCTTATTTTTTAAATCCCAACCTAGCTAAATAAAAGCAACCATGCTTAATGGATTTTTAGCATGTTTAGATTACATAGATCATTACACTACTATTATTACATTATTGTGACACAAACATGCAAGTGAGAACAATGACATAACAACAAGATGAAGGAGGACTTCTCACCTTCACGTGCTTCCTCAGACTTCTCACTAAGAAAGGCATTGGACAATTTTGCTACCTTTAGGTAGTTCTGTCTGGTCTTATATGATCCACTTTGTGAACCTTTCATAAAATTTTTTACCTCTTTAGGTGAACTTGCTAGTAGAAACCCTGTGAAAGAAAAGCGATACTCACCTTTCTGGGGGGGGTTCTTGACTCTCTTTGTGATCTATAGTGGCCACTGTTATCTGATGCTGGATGTGCCAAATAGTAGTGTCCCTCAATACAGAACACAGTAGTGATGTAGGGGTTGACAAGAGGAACCAAAGCATGCAGTGGGGGATACTCTATCTGGCAAACCTAGAAGTATCGAATCGGATGGCCGCAGAAGCTGTAGCTAATTAAAAAAGCAAATAATACATTTTCTACCTACTGGCATTTCTCTTCTTCTACAGAGTTATTCTGCTCTAACATTTGCCAGCATGGTTCAAGGTCACTTTAATAGCAGCTGTACAGGATGATCATGGAGTACAGAAAGGGTTCAAAATTATGAAAATTTGGAAAAGTGCAATAAAAAGTTTGTCAAGTATAATTCCAAACATCCGCTTCCTTTGAGACCATGCTATTTATTTATTTTTTTGTTACCTTGTTCCTGGGGCAAAAACTCTGTGACCTTATCACCAGGTTTATAACATTTTTGCAGAGGTAACTTTCTTTAGATCAGGTCCAAATAACATAAGCACACCCCTTAGAACGATGTTTTCCAACAGCCCTTCACAACAGACATGTGTGAGCAGGCTCTTGGACATCAAGGCTGCAGAATTATTTTGCTTGAAAATATATCATTGCGTGTATGTTAAGAGGGACAGACAGGGATGAGGGATTGGAGGAGTTTTGTAGTCCAGCCGGCAGGTCTTTTGGGATGCTTGGTGGGATTTCAATGCAGAAAACGTGTAGGAGGGCTGGTAGAGGGTACATTGGGTAGTAGTCAAGTTCTCCATGTTTTCCTTTTCGTTGGGCGCCAAGCAAGGGTCACATGTGGGGCCTACCCCAGGGTAGGTTTTCCTTGGCTATGCTAGGCACTTTGGATAGTGCCTTACACATGGGGTACCTTTACTTGAACTGACGACTGATTCCTAATAGACTCTCTTGATGTAAATATATACCACCATGGACACTAATGCACTTAGGAGGGACATGCAGAGCCAATGCCCTCTCCAATTGTCCAGAATATCACCTCTATCTCACTCCCAGTAATGGTATGGGGCCCCGCTGTGCACCTAGCATAGACCCTATGCATATGCTTCGCTTAACTCTTCCTCTTCCATACCTGTGCACAGGCTGAAGACCTCTATGGTGCTGATCTGCTCCCATTGCTATGGCAGATGTATCTGCTCATGGAGAAAGTGCTGACAACAACTTCTCCTGCAAAAGGCTATCCCAGCTGTCACATGTACATGCTTACAACAGGTTGCTAGAGAAATCTTTGTTACCCTTGATAACCACTTATATCTTCACACTGTATTAACTCTATTACCAATGTCTTCACACCCCAATGTGTATGAATGACCCCTTGAGTAACTTCAGACCATTCAAAGTCAAAGTTTCAAAAGCTTTACTTAAAAAGCTTGGCAGGGCAGTCAAAGAGAGGCAACAGTCTTTCCCTAAACTAATTCCTAAATCAGACTTATAGCTGCCCCAGCATACCTGCACAGGACAGTGTCCATAACTGGTTGGGTGCATGATGGACACTCAGGATTGCCATCTTCAGGGCAGACTGCAGGTCTCAGCAATCTACCTATGCTGTTAAAAGGAACCTGATGTCAGATGTTCATTAGTTGACAATCCAGTCTCGGCATATTCAGCAGACTAGCATGAAGGCAACAGTACTAGCAGCAATCGATCTCTCTCATTCTCAAGTTCCCCCCCCCCCCGTGTTCGGACCCCTGTTCCTTGCATAGAACCAGTGGGTCAGATCCAGAAAAACCGGCAAAGAAGGAACCCGGGAACATAATTAACACTAACCCTCTCGACTAGGGCAGCATAAAACTCTACCTGCCTACAAACACACTGTTTGCGGCCCAAACAGAAAGCTAGAAGCTCACCGGACTGGCAGATACGCAGGTATTTTTCTGCACTAACAGCA
The DNA here is from genome assembly GCF_042186555.1 of Aquarana catesbeiana. Classification (NCBI taxonomy): domain Eukaryota; kingdom Metazoa; phylum Chordata; class Amphibia; order Anura; family Ranidae; genus Aquarana; species Aquarana catesbeiana. The sequence goes on along the minus strand of NC_133324.1, from coordinate 83,254,531 downwards.
TTTATATTACATAGGGAAATGTGCATGTATTGAAGAGATGTACTGAATGTTTTGTTTTGTTTTTTATTTTGCTCACTGTCATACACTTGCCTACCGGGCACTTAACCCCCTTCCTGCCCAAGCCATTTTTCAGCTTTCAGCGCTGTCGCACCTTGAATGACAATTGCGCGGTCGTGCTACACTGTACCCAAACAAATTTTTTATCATTTTCTTCACACAAATAGAGCTTTCTTTTGGTGGTATTTAATCACCGCTGTTTTTTTTTTTTGTACAAAAAAGACCAAAAATTTTGAAAAAAAAAAGTTTTTTACTTTTTTTCGTCAGTAAATTTTGTAACTAAGTAATTTTTCGCCTTCACTGATGTGCATAGATGAGACGGCACTGTTGGGCACTGATAGGCTGAACTGGTGGGCATTGATGAGGCGACACTTATGGGCACTGATGAGGCGGCACTTATGGGCACTGATTAGGTGGCACTGATGAGGAGGCACTAATGAGCACTGATAGGTGGCACTGATGGGCACTGTTAGGTGGCACTGATGGGCACTAATAGGTGGCACTGGTGGGCACTGATAGGTGGCACAAATAGGCAGTACTGATGGGCACTGCTGGGTGGCACTGATGGGTGACATTGATGGGCATTACTGATGGGCATTGATTGACAGCAGTGATGGGCATTGATGGGCAGCACTGATAGGCGGCACTGATTGCCAGCACCGACTGACATCGCTAATGGGCACTGATTGGTGGCACTTGTGGACAGTGGTGGGCACTGATTGCTGCCACTGGTGGGCACTGATAGCTGGCATTGGTGGGCAATGGTGGGCACTGATTTGTGACACTATTTTACAATATTGTAATCAGGGCACTGATGATCAGTGCCCTGATTACATTCCTAGATGCCGCTGATCTTCTCTCCTCGCCACACACTCTGTTAGTGTGAGGCGAGGAGCGCTTATTACCGGCACTTCCTTGTTTACATGTGACGGGCTGTGATTGGACACAGCCAACCACATGGTTAAGGAGCCGCGGACGCGGCTCTTTACAGAGATTGGGGTCGTGCCGTGTCCTAGCCGCGGACGCACGAGAGCGCCCTTTCTGGGACGCTGTCATATGACAGCGTCCCAGAGCGAAAGCCGCATCACCCCACCGTCATTTGACAGTGGGCGGACGGCAAGCAGTTAACCAACTTAATTTAGTAGCAAATTTGAATAAGTATATTTTATTTCCTTGTTTTTTCATTGGGAATTCATAGTAAAAGTTAGAAAAAATTAGCGGAATGGTAAAGCTCAAAGAGAATGTATGCGCTTATTCCCCTTTTGATGCTACATTGTAATGCATGCAGGGGAAAATTGCATAAATTGTTCGGACAACATTAAGATACAAATAAGTTAGGTTGCTGAGGGCACAGATCAGCACAATGGTGGCTATTTCACAGGTCCACAATCACTAAAAATTTGAATGACAGTGTGCTAACTTATGTGAGGGTTTGCACAGTGAACACAAATATCATCCAGATCATCCAACACCATTGTTGTAACTTGGGAATCAATCCTAGGGAGGAAATAATTTTATTCACTATAATTTTCATTCAACTCAACACACAGCCATTAATGTCTAAACCGCTGGCAACAAAAGTGAGTACACCCCTAAGTGAAAATGTCCAAATTGGGCCCAATTAGCCATGTTCCCTCCCCGGTGTCATGTGACTCGTTAGTGTTACAAGTTCTATCGCTCTCACTCTATCATACTGGTCACTGGAAGTTCAACATGGCACCTCATGGAAAAGAACTCTCTGAGGAGCTGAAAAAAAGAATTGTTGCTCTACATAAAAATGTATGCCATAGAAGATTGCCAAGACCCTGAAACTGAGCTGCAACACGGTGGCCAAGACCATACAGCAGTTTAACAGGACAGGTTCCACTCAGAGCAGGCCTCACCATGGTCGACCAAAGAAGTTGAGTGCACGTGCTCAGCGTCATATGCAGAGGTTGTCTTTGGGAAATAGACAGCCTGTCAGTGCTCATACTCCGCACACTGCACCAATTTGGTCTGCATGCCTGTTGTCCCAGAAGGAAGCCTCTTCTAAAGATGATGCACAAGAAAGCCCACAAACAGTTTGCTGAAGACAAGCAGACTAAGTACATAGATTACTGGAACCATGTCCTGTGGTCTGATGAGACCAAGATAAACTTATTTGATTCAGATGGTGTCAAGCGTGTGTGGCGGCAACCAGGTGAAGAGTATAAAGACAAGTGTGTCTTGCTTACAGTCAAGCATGTTGGTGGGAGTGTCATGGTCTGGGGCTGCATGAGTGCTGCTGGCACTGGGGAGCTACAGTTCACTGAGGAAACCATGAATGCCAACATGTACTGTAACATACTGTAGCAGAGCATGATCCCCTCCCTTTCGGAGACTGGGCCGCAGGGCAGTATTCCAACATGACAACGACCCCAAACACACCTCCAAGACGACCACTGCCTTGTTGCTAAAGAAGCTGAGGGTAACGGTGATGGACTGGCCAAGCATGTCTCCAGACCTAAACCCTATTGAGCATCTGTGGGGCATCCTCAAATGGAAGGTGGAGGAACGAGGAGGTTTCTAATATCCACCAGCTCTGTGATGTTGTCATGGAGGAGTGGAAGAGGACTCCAGTGGCAACCTGTGAAGCTCTGGTGAACTCCATGCCCAAGAGGGTTAAGGCAGTGCTGGAAAATAATGGTGGCCACACAAAGTATTGACACTTTGGGCCCAATGTGTGACAATTTTTTTCAACTATTATGCCGCATAAACACGATCGGTAGGGATGAGCTTCGAGTTCGAGTCGAACTCATGTTCTACTCGAACATTGGCTGTTCGCAAGTTCGCCGAACAGCGAACAATTTGGGGTGTTCGCGGCAAATTCGAATGCCGCGGAACACCCTTTAAAAGTCTATGGGAGAAATCAAAAGTGCTAATTTTAAAGGCTTATATGCAAGTTATTGTCATAAAAAGTGTTTGGGGACCCGGGTCCTGCCCCAGGGGACATGGATCAATGCAAAAAAAAGTTTTAAAAACGGACGTTTTTTCAGGAGCAGTGATTTTATTAATGCTTAAAGTCAAACAATAAAAGTGTAATATCCCTTTAAATTTCATACCTGGGGGGTGTCTATAGTATGCCTGTAAAGGGGCGCATGTTTCCTGTGTTTAGAACAGTCTGACAGCAAAATGACATTTGGAAGGAAAAAACTCATTTAAAACTACCCGCGGCTATTGCATTGCCGACAATACACATAGAAGTTCATTGATAAAAACGGCATGGGAATTCCCCACAGGGCAACCCCGAACCAAAATAAAAAAAAAAAAATGATGTGGGGGTCCCCCTAAATTCCATACAAGGCCCTTCGGGTCTGGTATGGATATTAAGGGGAACCCCAGCCAAAATTTAAAAAAAAAATTGACGTGGGGTTCCCCCTAAATTCCATACCAGACCCTTCAGGTCTGGTATGGATTTTAAGGGGAACCCCGCGCCAAAAAAAAAAAAAAAAAAACAGCGTGGGGTCCCCCTAAAAATCCATACCAGACCCTTATCCGAGCACGCAACCTGGCAGGCCGCAGGAAAAGAGGGGGGGACGAGAGTGCGGCCCCCCCCCCCCTCCTGAACCGTACCAGGCCACATGCCCTCAACATTGGGAGGGTGCTTTGGGGTAGCCCCCCAAAGCACCTTGTCCCCATGTTGATGAAGACAAGGGCCTCATCCCCACAACCGTGGCCGGTGGTTGTGGGGGTCTGCGGGCGGGGGGCTTATCGGAATCTGGAAGCCCCCTTTACCAAGGGGACCCCCAGATCCCGGCCCCGGTGACCCCGCCCCCCTCTGACGCACGGTGAATTGACGGGACTTCCCTGTGACGTCACGGGGAATGCCACAGGGAAGTCCCGTCATGTCCCGTGCGTCAGAGGGGGGCGGGGTCACCGGGTGGCCCCGCCCCCCGTTATTTAAGAACCGTCAGACGAAGAGACGCCGTCACACAGCGGGAGCCTCCCTCCATGCATGGATGCGGAGCGGCCCGCAGAAGAAATGAAGAAGGAAGAAGAGATGAAGAAGAAGAAGAAGAAGAAGATGAAGAAGAAGATGAAGATGAAGAAGAAGAAGAAGATGAAGAGAAGAGCGGGAGCCTCCCCCCTCATGCCATGGGTGCGGAGCGGCCCGAGGAGAAGAAGATAGAAGACGCCGCGGAGGAGATGCTGGACGAGAACGCCGGAGGAAGAACCAGAAGAGCCAGAAGAACCAGAAGAAGAAGAAGATGAAGGAAGAAAGAAGAAGCATTTAAATAAAGGAATTGTCAAAAACTGTCTCTTGTCATTTTTAACATTTTTGACAGTTTTTTAGTGAAATGGTAGGGGTAAGTAACCCCTTACCATTTCACACAGGGGGGGGGGCCGGGATCTGGGGGTCCCCTTGGTAAAGGGGGCTTCCAGATTCCGATAAGCCCCCCGCCCGCAGACCCCCACAACCACCGGCCACGGTTGTGGGGATGAGGCCCTTGTCTTCATCAACATGGGGACAAGGTGCTTTGGGGGGCTACCCCAAAGCACCCTCCCAATGTTGAGGGCATGTGGCCTGGTACGGTTCAGGAGGGGGGGGGGGCCGCACTCTCGTCCCCCCCTCTTTTCCTGCGGCCTGCCAGGTTGCGTGCTCGGATAAGGGTCTGGTATGGATTTTTAGGGGGACCCCACGCCGTTTTTTTATTTTTTTTTTGGCGCGGGGTTCCCCTTAAAATCCATACCAGACCTGAAGGGTCTGGTATGGAATTTAGGGGGAACCCCACGTCAATTTTTTTTTAAAATTTTGGCTGGGGTTCCCCTTAATATCCATACCAGACCTGAAGGGCCTTGTATGGAATTTAGGGGGACTCCCACATCATTTTTTTTTTTTAATTTTGGTTCGGGGTTGCCCTGTGGGGAATTCCCATGCCGTTTTTATCAATGAACTTCTATGTGTATTGTCGGCAATGCAATAGCCGCGGTAGTTTTAAATGAGTTTTTTCCTTCAAAATGTCATTTTGCTGTCAGACTGTTCTAAACACGGGAAACATGCGCCCCTTTACAGGCATACTATAGACACCCCCCAGGTATGAAATTTAAAGGGATATTACACTTTTATTGTTTGACTTTAAGCATTATTAAAATCACTGCTCCTGAAAAAACGGCCGTTTTTAAAACTTTTTTTTGCATTGATCCATGTCCCCTGGGGCAGGACCCAGGTCCCCAAACACTTTTATTGACAATAACTTGCATATTAGCCTTTAAAATTAGCACTTTTGATTATTCATGTTCGTGTCCCATAGACTTTAACGGTGTTCGCGTGTTCGAACGAATTTTTTTCCTGTTCGCATGTTCTGGTGCGAACCGAACAGGGGGGTGTTCGGCTCATCCCTAACGATCGGAAATTCGGCCAGCAAAAGACGGATGAGAACTTTTGGTCAGAAAATGCGACCGTGCGTATGCTCCATCAGACTTTTGCTGGCGGAATTCCCGCCAGCAAAAGATTGAGAGCAGGTTCTCAATTTTTCGGTCAGAAAAAGTTCCTATCCGAAATATCAAACATCTGTACAAATTCCGACGCGCAAAATTCCTACACATGCTCGGAAACAATACGACGCATGCTCAGAACCATTGAACTTCGTTTTTTTCAGCTCGTCGTACTGTTGTACGTCCCTGAGTTCTTGACGGTCAAAAGTTCAGAGAACTTTTGTGTGACCGTGTGCATGCAAGGCAAGCTTGAGCGGAATTCCGTCGGAAAAACCATCCAAGTTTTTTCCGACGGAAAATCTGCTCGTGTGTACGTGGCATTAGGCAAAGTCCATGGGAGCTGAATCCCTTCCATTTTTAAAATGTACTGTCAAAGTGTTAGACAGCCCGTGATTTCAGTCTAAAACCCACAAGGACCCACAAGAACTTCCAGTGACCAGTATAAGAGAGTGAGAGCGATAACACCAAATTTAACACACCTGCTCCCCATTCACACCTGAGAACTTGTAACACTAATGTGTCATATCACACTGGGGATGGAAAATGGCTAATTGGGCCCAATTTGTACATTTTCACTTAGGGGTGTACTCACTTTTGTTGCCAGCGGTTTAGACATTAATGGCTGTGTGTTGAGTTATTTTGAGGGGACAGCACAGGAGCCTCTGATTTCCTGTTCCATTTTATAATGGCACTGGGACAATAAGCATTTCTCCCAGCACCATTTTAAAATGGCCCCAAGGACTCAATTGGTTAAAGTCTTTACATGCAGTGTATGCATACATGAAAAGCGGAGCACCTTCCATGCCAGCAAAACACTTGTGGGATCAGGCAAAACAGTGTTGTCAGGCAGAGAACAGAAAATAAGTTTGCAATGAGATAAATGAGAAGGGTAAGGTTGTTCATATATCAAGACAACTTTGCTATAGTAGACTTTTTTCAGTTTTTAAAATTCTATGGGCAGCTTTTTTTTACAAATTCATGTTTTAGATTTTTTTGGTATGTTGTGTAATATTTTGTGTTAAGCAGGGATAGTTAAGAAGAGATGAAAATCTCATTAAATTTTCATGATGAGAGTGACAGAAGGTTTGTAATACCTGGTGCAAACAAGGTCACTGAAACAAGTGACTTCACATTCACATTTGCCTAAAAACATTTGTCTGTAGCAAACCTCTATGACACAAATTGTTTTGTACAAACCAAAATAAGATCTGTCAAAAATTCTGAATGAGCAATTACAAAGACTGTGCTAAAATGCAATGGAGATGTCAACTAAAGTATAATCTATGCAATCGATCCTCATAGCTGAGATCTTCTATCCATCTTATCAATATTGTTGCCCTTTGTTGAACTCCTTCTAATTCAACAATGTCTTTCCTGAGGGTTGTTGACCAAAACAGAACTGCATATTCAAGATGAGTCTGAACCAGTGTTTTGTAAAGGGGTGGATTTATTGATTTGGAATGTTTGTCTATTTAAATGCATAGCAGTATTTTGCTAGTCTGTGATCTACAAGCATCCCCAGATCCTTTTCCATTCGTGATTCCCCCAGGGGAGCCCTTCTTAACCACTTCAATACCAGGCACTTAGACACCTTCCTGCCCAGGCCAATTTTCAGCTTTCAGTGCTGTAGCAATTTGAATGACAATTGCGCGGTCATACAACACTGTACCCAAACAAATTTTTTATCATTTTGTTCCCACAAATAGAGCTTTCTTTTGGTGGTATTTGATCACCTCTGCGGTTTTTATTTTTTTGCGTAACAAATAAAAAAAGACTGAAAATTTTGAAAAAAAACAAGTTTTTCTTTGTTTCTGTTAAAATTTTGTGTAAATAAGTACGTTTCCTTCTTCAATCATGGGCACTGATATGGCTGCACTGACGGGCACTGATACGTCAGCACTGATGGGCACAGATGAGGTGGCACCAATGAGGTGGCACTGATGAGGTGGCACTGACGGGCACTGATGATGGGCACTGATAGGCGGCACTGATAGGTGGCACTGATGGGCACTGATAGGTGGCACTGGTATGCGGCACTGATGGCCACTCATAGGTGGCACCGATGGGCACTCATAGGCGGCACTGATGGGCACTCGTAGGTGGCATTGATTGGTACTTATGGGTGGCACTGATGGGTACTTATGGGTGGCACTGATAGGTGGGCACTGATGGGCACTGATGGGCACAGATGGGCACAGATGGGCACTGACAGGTGGCCCCAATAGGCACTGACAGGCACAGAAGACACTGATTGGTGGCACTGAATAAACTGATTGGTGGCATTGCTGGGCAGACCTGAAACATGTTGGTGCCAATCAGTGCCAATTTGTGGCCACTGATTGGCACAGATTGGGCACATTGGGCAATTGTGGATGGCCATGGGGTACATACCTGGCCATCCACATGTTGCCCCTTCCCTGGTGGTCCTAGTGGAGATCCCTGGTGGTCCAGTGTGGTGATCTGAGAGGGGGCTGCACTGATAAACAATCAGCGCAGACCCCCCCTGTCAGGAGAACCACCGATCGGCTCTCCTCTACTAGCGTCTGTCAGACGCGAGTGAGGAAAAGCCGATCAACGGCTCTTCCTATTGACATCGTGATCAGCCGTGATTGGACACGGCTGATCACGTGGTAAAGAGCCTCCGCCGGAGGCTCTTTACCAAGATCGGTGTAACGGTGTGTCAGGCTGACACACCGCTCCACCACTTGCCGCGATGCGCGGCGGCATGTTTCCTGCTGGACGTCATATGATGCCCAGTCAGGATAACGGAACCACTTCGCGGACGTCAATCCGCTATAGGGCGGGCCTGAAGTGGTTAATGTGAATTTTGCATGTGTATTTGTGGCATCCAGGTACATAATTTTACATTTCTCAATATTGAACCTCATCTGTCATGTAGCTGCCCAACCTCCTATTTATTAAGGTCTTCCTATAACAATGCTACATCCTATTATGAAGTTATTTCCCTGTATAATTTAGTATCATCAGCAATCACTGAAATTGATCAATTGATTGTAATCGATTCCAACCTCTATATCAACAATAAACAATTTGAACAGCAATTGCCCCAAGACAGAACCCTGAGGCTCACCACTCACAGCTTTAAATCATTCAGCTTTAAACCATTCAAAGAGTCATTTATTACTGTTGTCTGGACTCATTCATGTAAAGAGTTTCCTATACATGTACTGCATATACAATTTCATTAACTCCAACAGACCTTATTTTATAGATTAAATGTTTATATAGTACAGTATTAAATGCCTAAATCTAGATAAACTACATCCACTGGACCTCCACCATCCATTTCTCATTTGCTTCCTCATAGAATGATAACAGGTTGGTCTGATAAAAATGGTCTTCCATAAATTCATGCTAGTTTTCACTTACAATATCTTTGTCACTGACAAATTTCTGTATACAGGCCCTTTCCAAACTGCTTACATACTATTGATGTTAGGCTAACTGGTCTGTAGTTTCCTGATATACATCTTGATCCCTTTTTGTAGTTTGATACCACATTTGCTCTACACTAATCAGTTGTTATCATTCATAGAGACATAGATAGAAACATAGAAAAGTGACAGCAGAAAAAGACAGAGTAGTCCAACGAGTCTGCCCATTTTTTTTTTTTTGTTTTGCTTTTTTGTTTTTTTTTATCGTTTTTTTTCCATTAACTTGTCAGACTATAGGTCTATGTTTATCCCAAGCATGTTTGCAGCCATTTACTGTTGACTGTCTCACTACCTCTAATGAAAGTTTATTCCAAGTATCAACTACCCTGTATGGGAAAGACATATACAAAGAAGTCAGTCAGTATAGTCCAGAAACATTGGACTATACTTACGGATGATCCTAGAGTCAACACTTTTGTGTCCACCAATCCCTTAATTATGCACAAACGAGCTATTTCAATCACGGATAAACTCATTCAGAGTGAGTTCAGAAATGAACAGAAAAAGAAAAATCACTGTCCAGTTTTTGGTTTGTTTTCATGAGGACACTGTTCACATTGCTCCCTGATACGACGAGAAAAAAAATTTTGTCTGCCCAATAGGGCAACCTTTAAGGTGTCACATTTTGTGAACTGCCAAACCCGCGGGTGTATTTTATGGTATGTGAGTGCGGGGCATACTATATAAGTAAGACAAAACAGGAGTTCTGGCGTCGGATGTCCCAGCACCTTTACAGTATGCAGATTGGAAACCGCCATCTTCCAAAAATGTCAGCATGTACGGCATGTCGGCAGACATGCTGTACTTGAACATAATTATAAGGTACCCAAAGTCTCCTTTACTGCACTCGATCGAGTCCATATTCCCGATCGAGGAGGAGACTGGAATAAAATCTTGCTACAACATGAGCAAAGATGGATTTTTAGATTACAAGCTACCTCGCTCCCGGGTTTAAATGAATCCATTTATTTTTCTCCTATTTTAAGGAACTTCTCTATGGGAAAACTCACTGAATTGTTTACATTCTAATACAGTTTAAACGTCATGATTTTTGGGCTTATTGTGACGCTTTTTATCAATAAACACAATAGTGGGGTGACAGTGCATACCTCTTAAATATCTCTTCCTTTTTATATTTGAACATTATATTTAATGTTTAACAATAAATGTAAAAATACAAATAATAATATTACTTTTGACAGTTTTCATGCTTATATTATTATATGAGCAAGTTCATTATTGTTATGCTTTTTATGAACAATTTCCCTTTCTGTCTCCTAAATATTCCTGTTGTCCCTCTGGTCATTGCGGTTCCCTCTGGAGAGGCCCTTCATGTACGTCTTCCCGGCAGCGGGGGGCATAGATTTTTGTGCTCCATTTTGCTCCACTAGGTGGTCGATCACTCCCGTACGTTGTTGCCACTCGCGCGGGGTTCCGCAAGTGCGCGTGATGTCATCACGTTGCATGTTTGCGGCAGAAGTGACGTCATTTCGGGGTTTCCGCCTTCCGGGACGCAGAGGGAGCCACACGAGGCATGCCTTATAGCGGCCCCCTTCTCGGCAGGTCAGGTAAGTGGGGCTTAAGTACAGCACCTGTGGCACATCTTGGATCTATTTCCCAATTAATTGCACCTATATAACCATGGAATAATTGCGGATCATGAGTTGATCCCTTTCATTCCAACAGGATGGTCAGACCTTTTCTCAGCACCTTTCAAGTAAGCCTAAATTTAATTCAATTACTTATTTATGCATGACCTCTGCAATATTGTGCCAGGCTATGCGTCATTCACAACAACTCACCTATTCTCTCTCACTCTCTATAATAGAATCTTTCTTTTTGGCTTCAGTCTTTGTTTACACACAGAGTCATAGTCTTACTATGTTAATTCTTTCTGGCTATCGCAGCCTGGATAATGCTTGGATAATGCCTTTATCACCTCTTTAGCAAGGTAAAAATATAATTATCTACATGTGTTCTACACTCAGTTTGTATTTTTTTTTATATATTTCACTTATTTCTGATTGTGTCACTTTCACTTTTTTATGCACTTACATTTCTCATCATTCCTCCTCAGTTTCAGCACTCTCACATTTCATAACTACCCTCCCTCTCACATGTTCCATTCCCCCCTCCTAATTCCTTCATTCCCTTTCACCTTTCCTTCCCCTCCTCGCACTGTGTTTTTTTCACATTTTGTTTTCTTTCAGTTTTGTTTGTTTCACTTTTACACCATATGCATCCTCACACCCTGTCACTCCTCCACATTCTCAGTATTTTTTGCACTCCACCATCACTTTTTTTTTCATATCCCTCATTTTTCCATTTTACTTTTCCTTCCTCTTTCTACTCTGTTACTTCTTTCTCCTCTTCACACTGCACCTTTCACATCTTGTTTTTATTCGTTTTGTTTGTTTCACTTTCACCTTTTATGCATTTCTCTACCCTGTCACTCCTTCACACTTTCGTATTCTACCATCATTTTCTTTTCCACATCCCTCACCTTCCTCCTTTTCTCTTTTCTACTTTTTCCTACCCCTTTCTATTATCAGTTTTTGTTTTGTTTAGTTTTTTCTTCCCTTTTTATCACCCATTTCCTACTTTCTGTCCTTTTTTCTTTTCTTCCCTCATTTACTTTTTCACTTATGCATCTTTCCTATTACTTCACCTGCCCTTACTCAAACATTCAACACTATTTAGTCTATTTAGCTGTTTAAATCATTTACTTTTGAGTACATTTCTATTTCTGTCCTAAATAAAACATCAATGAAATATAGTACTATCAACACAGTTCTTGCTGAGAGTGTTCTGACCTCCTGTTTGCAAACCACATTTTTATGGAGTTTGTTTACCATTTTTTAAGATATAAAATTTAATGATATTCTGGATATCTGCTACAGGTGTTGTCCACCCAATCTGGCACGCCCTAGGGGGCACCATTACGTGTGACCTCTTGCAAGCCGTACCCCTCTGGAGGGCCATTTCCTTTGGGGTGCCGTCTGGCCGGAAGGCACACAGGATTCTTGTTGACAGTGTTTAAGGGATTTCTGGTTAGGAGGTTCCGTCCGAATTCACCTCCCATAGGGTAAATATATGTTACATTTGTATTTCATGTAACTATGATTTATAGTCACCTGACATGCGTATGTGTAATGTCTTTTGCAGCAAACTTACCTCTGAAGAAGACCCCAATTTGTACGGGTCGAAACGTGTCATTATACAACTGACATTTTGATATGTAAAGCTATGTATAATTTTCTGTTTGCATTCTATGTACATGTAATGGTTTTTATTCTCCCACCAGAGCTCATATTTTAACTACCATGGTATCATCTTATGTATACTTTAATAAAATATTTTTTCTACATATATTATCTATTTGAATTACTTACCTTGCTGCTAAAAAAAAACCCATTGGGGGAGCCTTCCTATATAGTATCAACTACCCTTTCAGTAAAATAATACTTTCTAAGATTAGTTTTGAACTTCCCTCCAGTTAGTTTGAGGTCATGTTCCCGTGTTCTTGATTTTGGTTTCATATTGAAAAGACTGCCTTCCTGAACCTTATTTACCCCCTCGATGTATTTAAAGGTTTTATTAATGTTTCCCCCTCTTGATATGTTTTATCCCCCAAACCTTTCACCATTTATGTTACCCGTCTCTGGACTTGTTCTATCTTATCAATATCTTTCTGTAAGTGAGGTCTTTAAGGTCTCACTAAAGATCTATATAGGGGAATCAGAATCTCCTTCCTCCTGCTGGTGATCCCTCTAGTGATGCATCCTAGAATTCTATTCGCTTTTCCCACTGCCTGGTTACACTGTTTGCTCCATTTGCAATAATCTGAAATAAGTACCCCCAAATCTTTTTCTTTTGTGGTGGTGGATAACACTGTACCCCCATTGTTGTACCCTCTCAAGGGATTATTTTTCCCTAGGTGCATTAGTTTACATTTAAAAATATTGAACTGCAGTTTCCACTGCTTTGACCAATCTTCCAGCAATGCCTTGCCTAATCATGTTCCATATTACAGACACGTGTAACCAGGGATATCAACCCTATTACACACCTTTGTGTCATAGCAAAAAGACATACCTTGCCCAACAAACCTATAGTTATATCACTTACATATAGAATAAATAGAACAGGACCTAGTACAGAGCCTTGTGTTACACCACGAGTGACTGCTCTCTGTTCTGAGTTTACCCCATTTACAACCACGTTCCAATCAGTAAGGTGTCATTAAAAATTAGAAATAGCAGCTTGGCTATAATTGAGCCAAGTTCCCTAAGGACTTGTGGGTGTAAGCCATCTGGACCTGGTAATTTGTTTACATTACATTTCTTAATATTATATTATGTGGATCTTGTGAGCTGCTATGTTAAACCAATCTTTTACAAAATTAATTTAAAATGTGCTATATGCAGCCGCTATTACCTTTTTACCTTCTCATAAGTGTCAAACTATCATATATATACGACTGGTATAGCGCTGCTACACTCCAAAGTTCAATCCTACAGTATTACCCCCCTCTCAGGTCCCTCACTGGTACACCTGGCCTCTCCCTCCTGCCAAGTGCCCCCACAGCAAGCAGCTTGCTGTGGGGGCACCGGAGCCTCTGCTCTGTGTGTCCATTCAGACATGGAGCCGTGGCTCGGCCTTGACCCCTCTCTCTCCTCATTGGCTCCCTGACTTTGATTGACAGCAGGGGACAGCTGAGTCCCGGACAGCCGAGGCTGTCGTGCTCATCGCTGGAATGAGATGGGGCTCGGGTAAATATTAGGAGGGCCGAAGGGGGCTGTTGCACACAGAAGTTTTTAATCATTAAGATAAAAAACATTCTGCCTTTAGAACCACTTTAATCACAGAGCTATATGTGTGCTGCATTGTAAATAAAAAATGATACTGGTGTACATTTTATTGCAATGTAGCATGTTGGCAGGGGCAATGATCTTGCATATGATGTCATCAGTCGCAGCAGACTCAGAGCCACTTACATAATACATACAGATGCCAATGTGTTATCACTAAACTGGGTTGGCATAGTGTAGGCTGCCACCAGCAGAACTCTTTTAAATTCTGTTAAAAAAAAAGTCTTAAAACAGGACAAAATGCTTTTAGTCAGAACAGACCTTAATTTTTTTGTAAAAAAAAATTCTTTCTTTCCTACATTATGGTGGCAACCCTATCACGCTGGTACAAAACAAGCATGAGCTTGGGAAAATCACATGAAAAACTCTAAAGATCAATTTTTTTTATCTGTTGATTTTTTAGGAAAAAAATAAATACATATACAGTATATATATATATATATATATATATATATATATATATATATATATATATATATATATATATTCACACACGCACACACATGTACACACTTACACATGCCATAGCTCATAGTTAACATTCTTAAATGCCCTTGTGGGTTGTATAATGTGGGGAAGAATTACTAATAGAGAGGCATTTTAAACAGTGCAGGCATTTCATAGTACAACTCATATTTATGGCCTTTTATCACATTCCACAGTCTTGGAGACGTTAAATGAACGTGATTTTGATAGTGTATCTTTCAAAGGTATTAACATGGATTTTGAATACTTTTCTTTCTGAGTATCCTGGAATGTTCTAATGTTGAGAATTTGAGATTTCAAATTGTTCATTTTTTAGTAAGACAGACAACCAAACAGGCTAAGAGTTTACTATATTTCAAGTTGGGAAAGAGCTTCATATCTGCAAATAGGCCAGTTTTACAGTATGTGCGTGTATTCATTTATAGTTTTACCCTTACTTAGAGGGTTGCAGCTTATGCTTTCAGCAAGCAATTCATCATAAGAGCAAACATAATTTGGAAAGGGAGCAAACATAATTTGGAAAGGAGGGGGGGGGGCTTGCCTTGTGCCATTTGTTATAGGGAATGATTGAGATAGCATGCATTGTAAATTTGGGCAGAGGGGTTAGTATATAAAGCCATTGATAGTATACTGTAATTAATGCCAAACTTTTGGAATACCTGTTCCATGTATCTCCAATGGATTCTGTTAAACGCCCACCTGGCATCTAATGCCAGTATTTGAGAAAGGAATTTTTTGATCTCTAGAAGGCAGAATATATTTAGTATTCAGTAGCTTGCCTACTCTTCCCAAAGTCTGCTTGGTCAGGTAAAGTTGTGGGGTGATATTAAGATACCTATTTGAAATTGCTTTGGAGTGAAGTCAGGATTTAATGAAGAAATCAGTTATAAGCTCTGTGGGTAATCTGGCCCTATACCTATTTTAGGCAATGTTACTATAATGTGTTTAAAGTGATACTAAACACACACTGTTTATTTTACATGATCCCTTTTCTATCTGTATGTGGATTAAAAAAAAAAAATCTAAATACCTTTTTTCCTAATTCACATGACCCAGCTCTTTCCCAGCCTGTCTATAGGGAAACAGTGGCAGGAGGAGATTCTATTCCTCTGCTTCTGGTCATATGTTTAAAAAAAAAAAAGACAACCTTAGGAATACAGTGTAAAAGTGAATAATTAATATCAATAAACTGTTTTAAATTGTCATATAAATGCATATTTTTGGCAATAACATGGTGTGTCAAGTTTTCTGCCAGTCACATGCTGTGTTACGCCCCTCCAGTCTGAGTCTTAGAATAACAGGGAGGTGAAGCCTCCATCAATCAAGATGTAATATCCGACCTCCATTCTGTTTAGCTGGTTAGTGGACATGGAGCAGGAGGGAGGGAGTGGGCTGTCATTTACCACTGTGTATACTCTATAGTCAAATGGGCTGCTCAGATGTGATAAGGAGGAAATGCTCAGGGTAGAAAATACACTGAAAACTGAGCATGTGCAGAGCTGCCAACACTGTTCTGCAAAATCCCCAAATGCAGTGGGGACATAGATAGGAGGTGGAGACAGAATAGCAGGATCAACCAGGTTTTTTTGCAGAATACAGAAACCAAATCTCATAATGGCTGAGTGGGTATAAACAGCATGTAATACAACATTTAGTGAGAGTTTTTAATGGTGTGGGTTTAGTGACACTTTAAGTATTTCCTGTGAAAGGTTCCAAAGGATGCAGCTGTGTTGAATAAGCGAGTGAGATATGGAGACATGTCTTTTAATGTTTGTATTATTCACCAGTGAACCTAACAATCCCTGGAGATTTGTAGCTGGGAGTGGTGTCTATCAGTTGATAAATATCTGAGACCGTAAAAGGGAGGTTAAGTGCTGACAATTAGGTAGAAGTATGTCTAAGGAGATTTAGAGAATTTAAAAAGTTAGATATTGTTTCTAAGGAGGGTTGATTGGTATTGAGAAAACAAGCTTTTTTTGCTTTCTCAGAACCTTAATACATTCTGGCTCTCAAAGCCTTCCTGCATTCAAAATGTGGGGTTGCTCTATGAATTTGAATATACGCTGATCCCTTGACCATGTCTAGGGACCTGGAGTCCTTCCTTCTCAACCCCAGCCAGCGGAACTCCCTCTCCCTACTCTTCCCTCATTTTCCCCCCTTTTTTCTTTTCTGTCTTCTTCCCCCCTACTCATTTCCTAATTATTCTCTTTCTCTTTTCTCCCTGACGTTCTATCCTGATACTTGACATGATTTATTTATATTAAAATTTACTTAATAATTATCAGCTTAGCTGTGGGCGATAGCCATTTTGCTCGCTGATTGATCTCTCAATACGTTTTACTTTATGTCAAATGTATAACCTTTTGTTGTTTTATAACAATAAAAATATTTTCAACTCAAAATGTGGGGTTGATTTAAAGTTTTACTAAATCCAGGACCCTGCATTCACTATATCTGGTCTCCCGCAGTACACAGAACATGGACATGTAATAGTTTTAGTAAACATAAACTGCTAAATACCTTTTCTCATCAGCAGTTAGAGCAATCTTGTGACTATTAATGGTGTCAGGTTAAAGCTTGTAGGAGAGATTTTTATTCCACTCTGACTGTCCAATAAGGCTGCAGGACCCCTGACCTCTGTCTGGACAGTGCTAAGGGTCTTAGCTTGTCACTCTCTCAAGAAAAAAAAAAGAAAAAAACGCTCTAGCAATACACACCAAACTGAACATGTGCAGCTTGTCCCCTATCCTATGTTCTAACAGGAAATGGATTGGGGACGGTGGACCTGGAAGCTGAAAAGTAATCATTATTATACCTTGCTGGTAAAATTAAAGACTATATATATATATATATATATATATATATATGGGCAAAAAAGTATTTAATTTAGTCAGCCACCAATTGTGCAAGGTCTCCCACTTAAAAAGATGAGAGAGGCCTGTAATTGTCATCATAGGTATACCTCAACTATGAGAGACAAAATGTGGAAACAAATCCAGGCAATCACATTGTCTGATTTTTGAAAGAATTTATTTGCAAATTATGGTGGAAAATAAGTATTTGGTCACCTACATACATGCAAGATTTCTGGCTCTCACAGACCTGTATCTTCTTCTTTAAGAGGCTCCTCTGTCCTCCACTCATTACCTGTATTAATGGCACCTGTTTGAACTTGTTATCCGTATAAAAGACACCTGTCCACAACCCCAAACAGTCACACTCCAAACTCCACTATGGTGAAGACCAAAGAGCTGTCGAAGGACACCAGAAACAAAATTGATGACCTGCACCAGGCTGGGAAGACTGAATCTGCAATAGGCAAGCAGCTTGGTGTGAAGAAATCAACTGTGGGAGCAATAATTAGAAAATGGAAGACATACAAGACCACTGATAATCTCCCTCGATCTGGGGCTCCACGCAAGATCTCACCCCGTGGGGTCAAAATGATCACAAGAACGGTGAGCAAAAATCCCAGAACCACACGGGGAGACCTAGTGAATGACCTGCAGAGAGCTGGGACCAACGTAACAAAGGCTACCATCAGTAACACACTACGCCGTCAGGGACTCAGATCCTGCAGTGCCAGATGTGTTCCCCTGTTTAAGCCAGTACATGTCCGGACCCGTCTAAAGCTTGCTAGAGAGCATTTGGATGATCCAGAAGAGGATTGGGAGAATGTCATATGGTCAGATGAAACCAAAGTAGAACTGTTTGGTAGAAACACAACTCGTCGTGTTTGGAGGAGAGAGAATGCTGAGTTGCAACCATAGAACACCATACCTACTGTGAAGCATGGGGGTGGCAACATCATGCTTTAGGGCTGTTTCTCTGCAAAGGGAACAGGACGACTGATCCATGTACATGAAAGAATGAATGGGGCCATGAATCGTGAGATTTTGAGTGCAAACCTCCTCCCATCAGCACGGGCATTGAAGATGAAACATGGCTGGGTCTTTCAGCATGACAATGATCCCAAACACACCACCCGGGCAACGAAGGAGTGGCTTCGTAAGAAGCATTTCAAGGTCCTGGAGTGGCCTAGTCAGTCTCTAGATCTCAACCCCATAGAAAACCTTTGGAGGGAGTTAAAAGTCTGTGTTGCCCAGTGACAGCCCCAAAACATCACTTCTCTAGAGGAGATCTGCATGGAGGAATGGGCCAACATACCAATAACAGTTGGGACAACCTTGTGAAGACTTACAGAAAACATTTGACCTCTGTCATTGCCAACAAAGGATATATAACAACGTATTTAGATTAAAGTGGATGTAAACCCGAATTTTTTTTTTTTTTTTATCATACTGTAGAGTATAAGATTTTCTATCATTTGAGCCAAGTCTTGCCACACAGAGTTAATCCATCTCTGAGCAATCCTCTTTTATTGTTCAGTGAGAAAAATCTTGACAAAGTGAGAAAAACTTTGTCAAATACTCCCCCTTGCTGTGAGTGACAGCCTAAGACACATGCAGTATTTTTTAATTCCCTCCCCCACTCCTTTCTTCAGCAGCTCTGCAAGGATTGGCTGTTCCACACCTCAGCATGATTTGGCATGCTGAAGTCATGTGGTTACTTTCCTGTCTTTTCACTGGATGTTAGAGATCAGAAGTTCAGTGTTAGAAATACACAGGGGAGTGTAGAGGTGGGTGGGGAGTCTACTGACATCACGACTCCACCCACTGAGCTCCAGACAACAGACCCGCCCACAGAATCTGCAGTTTTTCGTCTCTCATAAGAGACATTTGACAGGTAAAGATACATGCAGGAGGCATGTATATCCTTATTGATAACCCCTATGGCAGTAGTTTAGAAAGGATGACATTGGGCTTACATCCACTTTAGCTTTTGATATTGACCAAATACTTATTTTCCACCATAATTTGCAAATAAATTCTTTCAAAAATCAGACAATGTGATTGTCTGGATTTGATTCCACAGTTTTGTCTCTCATAGTTGAGGTATACCTATGATGACAATTACAGGCCTCTCTCATCTTTTTAAGTGGGAGAACTTGCACAATTGGTGGCTGACTAAATACTTTTTACCCCACTATAATATATATATATATATATATATATATATATATATATATATATATATATATATATATATATATATATATATATTTTGATATGCAACATTTTGGATTTTACGGATTAAACAAAAGTAATCTTATTTTATCTTATTTTTAATTTTTTTAGCCTTGACCATAATAAACAAAGAAAGAAAATATGCTGATAATTACCATACATTTCTATAAAGTTACACTTGCTGTGGTGCTGCAAGGTGTCGGCTGTTTTATGATAACACTAGAACAAAAAAACCCACAAAGAATCTTTTTCAGAGAACATAACTAGACATTTGAGGCAGACAAAACAGAGAACAGATCCAAGCCGAGGGAGGAAGGACTTGGGATAGACTAATTGGGTGACCTTTTCTAGAGTACACCCGACTGCCATAAGACATGTAGGCAGTCATTAAATCTATTATTGTATCGGTGTTAAATTGTATCCCCAGACATTATAATAAGTATTTTTTTTGTTTGTATCATATAAGATCGAAGATAATTTTGCATTTGTCATTGTACAAGTCTTGCTCCACTTACTAACAGCATGGTATTCTTCTTTCCTTTTCAATGAAGTTCATTATATTGAAATATCAATGTGGGAATCACATTAGCTCCAAAGTGTGTGTTTAATTTGTAGAGAGAATAACTTCTGTCCTCAAAAAAAGTCTGAATATCAGAGCAGCAATTACCGGTTGTTCATTTAAGCTGCCAGAGCAGAAATGAACACACTGATTTATTTTACCGAAGAAGGTAGGCAGATCAAACACAGCCCCTTCTCCTTAACAACTTCAAGAATTTACCCCCTTCCTGACCGGGCCATTTCTTATGATACGGCACTGCGTTGCTGCATGGCCTCCCTAATTCTGCAAAGCCTGCGAAAGGATTCTAGGATTCGTGGTATCAAGGAGAGGGATCATTACTGGCTGGCAACCCTTCTTGATCCACGTTACAAGGGTAAGGTTGCAGAACTCATCCTGCCTTCGCAGAGGGAGCAGAGGATGAAACATCTTCAGGAAGCCTTGAGGAAAGGTTTGTGCAATGCCTGGGAGGTTACCATTTCCTGATGCTGGACAACATGTTGCTGAGGCTTTGTTCAGTCAGAGGAAGAGCGGTGGAGAAGGTAGCTGACTGACCGATGCCTTTAAACAATTTTTCAGTCCTCAGCGCCAAGATCTGATCGGTTCAAGCAACCATCGCCAGTGTCTGCATTGTATGGTGCAGGAATATCTAGGGGCAAGAGCAGACTTGGAGACCTTTCCAACAGAGCATCCACTGGGTCTTGAGGATGGACCACTGGCCAGAACTTGCTCAATATACAATTGAGCTTCTGGCCTGTCCTGCATCCAGCGTGATTTCTGAACGTACATTCAGTGCTGCTGGAGGGTTTGTAACGGATCAAAGACTGCACCTGTCCACAGACTCTGATGACAGGCTCACATTCATAAAAATGAATCAGTCTTGGATCAGCAGCTATCAAGCACCTGATGCTGATGTAACTGATTGAATTTGCTATGGATGTGGGATCCCTTGAAGACTGCCTATGCTGACTATCCTATTCCACCTCGATCTTGATGATGCTAGCTTCCAACAATATTTTTGGTTTAGGGCTCCACCACCACTCAAGGCCCCGATTTTTCTCCCCCTGTTTAACAGGGGCATGTAATTACAATTTTTAATCTAATATTTCACTGTAGGGCCTGTTCCTGCGCCCAAAAAGAGTATCTGTGAGGGATTACAGTGTTGTTGCACCGCCGCCACTGCCCAAGGCCCAATTTTTCTGCCCCTGTTTAACAGGAGCATGTAATTACAATTTTTGATATAATATTTCACAGCAGGGCCCGTTGCTGCGCCCAACAAGAGTAACTGTAAGGGCTTACAGTGTTATGGCACCACCACCACCGCCAAAGCCCAATTTTTCTGCCCCTGTTTAACAGGGGCATGTAATTACAATTTTTTTATATAATATTTCACAGCAAGCGCCCAACAAGAGTAACAGTGTTCTGGTACCATCAACACCTAAGGCCCAATTTTCTGCAGAGTATATAGGGCGGGCCATATAGTATATATACTGCTGTTCAGAGTATATAGTGCCTGGGGGCCTGGGGGACCCCTACGCCATTTTTTAAAAAATTCGGGTGCGGGGTTCCCCTTAATATCCATACCAGACCTGAAGGACCTGGTATGGATTTTGGGGGTGACATCCATGCCATTTTTTTGTATTTTTGGTATTTTTATCTATATTGCCGGGATCCGACAACACATTACAGCTGCGAGCAGTTTTAATTGACATTTTTTCCTTTAGAAATGTAATTTTGCTGTGGCACTGTTATAAACATGGGAAAGATGCGCTATTTTACAGACATACTATAGACACCCCCCAGGCACGATATTTAAAGGAATATTTCATTTTTATTGTTTCACTTTAAGCATTATTAAAATCACTGCTCCCGAAAAAACGTCAGTTTTTAAAACTTTTTTTTGCATTGATACATGTCCCCTGCGGCAGGACCCGGGTCCCCAAACACTTTTTATGGCAATAACTTGCATATAAGCCTTTAAAATTAGCACTTTTGATTTTTCATGTTTGTGTTCCATAGACTTTAACGGTGTTCGCGTGTTCAGACTAAATTTTTTGCCTGTCCGCATGTTCTGCTGCGAATCGAAACGGGGGGTGTTCGGCTCATCCCTAGTTTATACACACAGATCCACGTTACTGCTCTATCAGGAGCTATCACGGGTGCCCGGCGGACATCGTGGCCGCCGGGCATGTGCATCGGCTCCTCAGTGACGTGGCAGGCCCCTATACCGGTAGGAAGCGGAGGACGTCATATGACACCCGCCCAGGATGGGAGATCCTATCTGCGGACGTCATTTGACAATACGCCGAGAAGGAAGTGGTTAAAGTGGAGCTAAAGACAAAAATGTATTCTCTTTTTTTTTTTTAATTCTGGATATAAGGGAGGGTTATAACCCCTGTCAGTTTTTCTTTCATCTGTGTCCCATTAGTGAGATTTTCCGTCATTTCCTGTCACCCAGGGTCATCAGAATCACATCAAAATCCAGGTCCTCATTGGAAGATTTCCCCTCTATTCCTAAACTGGGGACAGCCCAAAATGTGGGTGTTTTTTTTTTTTTTTACTTTTAAACATAACAAGTAGTTGAATTTCCTTAATGGGGGCACAGACAATATTTAGTTAAAGGGATATTAAAGCTTTGGATTTTTTTACATTAAACTAACAAACATGTTAGTAACATGAGAGTTGCCACGCAACTAGAACTTGTGCTTCAAGTGCTCTGCAAGTGTACAACTGAAAGTGAAAATGTGCAGCAAGTTAACAGACTTACAATTCAACACTCAACAAGTTATCCTTGCTATCTGGGCAGGCAGGCGCGCGCGCTCCCGCGCCACTGCTCTGTATGCCCTTTCACACACACACACACACACACAGCCATGGCTCGGCCCCGCCCCTCTATGTACTCATTGGCTCACTGGCTGTGATTGACAGCAGTGGGAGTCAATGGCTTAGGCTGCTGTCTCAGCCAATGGGGAGGGAGAGTCCCCAGAGAGCCAAGGCTCTCGAGAACAGCGCTGGAGAAAGATTGGACTCAGGTAAGTTTGGGGCGGGAGGGACTGCTGCACAAATAAGGTTTTTTTACCTTTATTCATAGAATGCATGAAGGTAAAATAACTTGAGCCTTTAAAAACCACTTTAAATCCCTATTCCAGGATACTTCTCACTGCTGTAGCCCTTGTTGTTTCTGTGTAAACTGAACAGAACAGTATCTGCAGTGTCAAAGAAAGTTACAATGTAGCAATGTTATTTTGTTACATTGTAAATATTCTGTTTCATTTATATAAGATCAAAGGGCTGCACTTTGATCTGCATATGATGTTAGTTAAAACATTCCTTCAAGTTAGTCAACCCTAATCAATCCCTAATTAAAGCGGAGTTCCACCCAAAAGTGGAACTTCCGCTTATTCGTCTCCTCATTCCCCCCCCCCCCAGTGCCACATTTGGCACTTTTCAGGGAGGAACGGGGACCTGTTTTTGACAGGTCCCCTTCCCCACTTCCAAAGATGGTGGCACGCCACCATCTCTCGGAAGTTCGGCCCCCCTTCCTTCCTCCACCACCAGGCCAATTTGAAAGCGTAGCGTGCTTCGCGCATGCGCAGTAGAGAACCGGCTGTGAACCCGAAAGGCTTCACTGCCGGGATCCCTTACCAGGAATGGCGGCGGCATCACCTGACAACCGATCCGAAAATTGGCTGGGGTGCTGACATCGCAGGCTCCCTGGACAGGTAAATGTCCATATATTAAAAGTCAGCAGCTACAGTATTTGTAGCTGATAGGGGGTTGACCTCTGCTTCTCCCCTTAGCTATTATTTTGCAGCTGATCTTTTTATTTCTTTTTTTTTTCAACTATTTTTTTTTCAACTATTTCAACTTTTTTGTTTTCATTCCTTTTTTTCCTAATTTTATTTTTTTAGTGAAGCATTTAAAAAAAAAAAAGGTTAAAATGACCCTTTGTTTGTAAAATAACGTGTTATGCTTTGTAACAGACAGGAGAATCCAAGCAATCTATCGCCTCCTTCGAGGTTAGCACAATACTTATGCTTCCCCTTCCTGCAAAGACTTTGCAGCCTTCTAGCATTCGAATTTCTAATGTAATCACAGAGCATGGTCACAAAAAGAGGGGGGACAGTGTGCTGAGAGCAGAAAATTCATAAAAAAATGCCAGAATCTGTAAAATGACTCTCAACTTAGGCGATCCCCTACTGCTCCTTCCTCCATCACAGCCAATACAAATTACCCATTGCTTGCAAGGATTTGGGAAATATCAAAGTTGGTCAACATTTCCCTGTCCCTTCTGCTTTACCCTCACGTTCCCTTTGCTCCTCCATTCCTGTTTCTCCCTGCAGAGTGGTAAGAAAAAGCCCCATGTAAGCTTAGCATCCCCATCAAACAACAGAAGGAAAGGAGTGAGAAGCCATCTTCACATTTCCAGAAAACTGGGTCATTTTCTTTCCCCTATGGCAGGCAAAAAACAGTAAAGTTACTGTTAGTATAAGACTTAGGATGGATGGATTAAAGGGGGAGGGGGGGGTGGTATTAAACCTGTGGCTTTATTCAACACAGATAGGCAAAGGGCCGGTGTCTTATCGAATTCAGTCCCCTATCATATAGTGTCCTCCCTGTACTGCGCAGGCGCAGTACGGAGGACAAAAGAGACGCCGAAAGTCTCCGAAGTTCAACAGCTGATCGTCAGCTGTACACGGCGCCTGCGCATTTATTCTTACCCTATGTCCAGGATCATTCCCTACTATCCAAGTGGACATAGAGTTAGAATAAATATTTGCCGAGCGCAGCGAGGCCGTGCCCGAAGCGTGGCGAGCGAAGCGTGGCGAGCGAAGCGAGCCCGCGAGGGGCCCTTTTACACTGCCATCGCTAACAGGTGCCCGAGCGCCGTGTACAGCTGATGGTCAGCTGATCAACTTCGGGCATTTTCGGCATCTCCTGCTCCTCCGTACTGCGCAGGCGCTGCGCCTGCGCAGTACGAGGCGGACACTATCTGATACGAGGACACTATATGGCAGAACACCGGTTCTCTTCAAAGTACGATGTGTTTCAGATCAGGTAGACAGCATCCTATGGAGGAATCAGTGCGCTCTTGACTTAGCTCCTTGTTAGTAACAATGACTAAATAGATGTTTAATGTTTTACAAGTTTCCTTTCCTGCTTGCCTTGACAATTCAGGTACAACATTACTGATTAGTGTTCCTGTCAGTCTAACGAGAGGTAATTCCATTACATACTGGAGATCCAAGTTTCTTGCTGCTCCTAAGACAGCATGCTTTTCTTTATGTACATTAAATCTGCCACATGTAAAGTTAGATCATGGTGTTGAACAGCCAACAGAAACAAGGCAGGAGTAACTTTGAGTTAAGCTGCCATGGAAAAATAGTAGTTTTAGAAGACTTAATTTAAAGGGAACCTGTAATTTATCAATGCAGGACTAAGCAACAGGTTCATTCTAATTCTTCCCTCCCCAGCAGTACATACTTACCTTTTTTTAACTAGACCGCCATTCATCAACAGTGAGGAAGGACAACCCTATAGTCCAATCTCCAGTTGGAGCTTACACAGAGCTGACTGTCTCTCTGCCTCATATGACAGCACTGGGCCAATGGTCTAGGACCAGCGCTGTCAGATGAAATGAGTCATGTGCTGTTTTAAAGAAAACCTGTTATTTTGTCCTGCATGGAAAAAGTACAGCTTTACTTTAAATTTACAACACTAATGCCCCGTACACACGGTCGGATTTTCCGAAGGAAAATGTGTGATAGGACCTTGTTGTCGGAAATTCCGACTGTGTGTGGGCTCAATCACACATTTTCCATCGGATTTTCCGACACACAAAGTTTGAGAGCAGGATATAAAATTTTCCGACAACAAAATCCGTTGTCGGAAATTCCGATCGTGTGTACACAAATCCGACGGACAAAGTGCCACGCATGCTCAGAATAAATAAAGGGATGAAAGCTATTGGCCACTGCCCCGTTTATAGTCCCGACGTACGTGTTTTACGTCACCGCGTTTAGAACGATCGGATTTTCCAAAAACTTTGTGTGACCGTGTGTATGCAAGACAAGTTTGAGCCAACATCCGTCGGAAAAAATCCTAGGATTTTGTTGTCGGAATGTCCGAACAAAGTCCGACCGTGTGTACGGGGCATAAAGCAGCACCTCATTTTGGTTGAACCCCTGAAATGAGGAATAGGTATAAGTCTTTTTTTTTTTGCTAAACTGATTGGGCTGTGTATCAGGTTTATATCAGTAATTTTCAGCACATGGATATTAGTTAAAGAGGATTAGTCATGACTGAGCATATGTAGGCTACTAAATTATTTTTAAAAGAGAAGTATGGGCATGGTTTTTTTTGCAGAATCATACTTATGCCGCGTACACACGGTTTGAATTTACAACAACAAATGTTCGATGTGAGCTTATTGTCGGAAATTCTGACCGTGTGTAGGCTCCATCGGACATTTTTTTCTCGGAATTTTCGACAACCAAAATTTGAGAGCTGGTTCTCAAATTTTCTGACAACAAAATCCGTTGTCGTAAATTCTAAATAGGGATGAACACCCCCCGGTTCGGTTCGCACCAGAACCTGCGAACGGACTGAAAATTCGCACGACCGTTGGAACCCCATTGACGTCTATGGGACTCGAACGTTTGAAATCAAAAGTGCTCATTTTAAAGGCTAATTTGCATGGTATTGTCCTAAAAAGGGTTTGGGGACCCGGGTCCTGTCCCAGGGGACATATATCAATGCAAAAAAAACTTTTGAAAACGGCCGTTTTTTCGGGAGCAGTGATTTTAATGATGCTTAAAGTAAAAAAAAAAAAAAAAAGTGATATATTCCTTTAATTATCGTACCTGCAGGGTGTCTATAGTATGCCTGTAAAGTGGCGCGTGTTACCCGTGCTTAGAACAGTCCCTGCACAAAATGTCATTTTTAAAGGAAGAAAGTAATTTAAAACTGCTTGCAGCTTTAATGTAATGTCGGGTCCTGGCAATATGGATGAAAATCAGTGAGACAAACGGCATGGGTACCCCCAAGTCCATTACCAGGCCCTTTGGGTCTTGTATGGATATTAAGGGGAATGTGACAGACCTAGCCGGGAGAGAGACTTTTGGAGGGGACTGTATGCTAGCCTCTTGCCGATCAATCGGGGGCCCTTGCATTTGGGGGAACGGTGCTCTTTGTGAGCTGTATGCCTGGGGACCCTTGAGGTGGTATTACTGTGGATTCGGGTCCTGGTCCCCCAGGACACACAGACTCTGGGGACCCTGGATTTGCCATATTGGAATAGTGGCTGATTCATAATGCTGGGACAGATACTGTTAGGAGATACTGATGTAAATTCCAGCACCTGTCTGTCTGTTGTCTGCTAAAATGTGTATTGTAAATAAGTCTATAGTATGGGATCTAAGAGTCAGTAGATCCCCATTGTTGTTTGTGTTAATTAAATCTGCTATTGTGTGAAGAAGAGTCTATGTTGATTGTGATAATGTTGATTGGATTTTCTGAACTACAAGACGGCCAGTCTGGCCTAAAGGTCATGTCTGAGTCATCTAGGCTGTCTAAAGGGATTAGTTAATTAGCTCATGTTAATTAGGTTAATTATGTTAATTAGGTTACAGCTGTATTGTTAGAGTAATATGAGCAGGAGGTCTGCACCTCCTTTTTTATTGTATAAATAAGACTGTATTCCTGTCAATAAAGAGAGTTTTCCTGTTTGAACTTACATACAGCCTGCCTGGTGTTTGTTCTGAGCTATCACAACTGGACTAGAACAGCACAGAGCTGTAGTTCTAGTCCCGGAGCATGGGATGACCGAACCATCAGACGTTGCAATCTGATTCTATAGCAGCAGAGGAGTGTCGGGAGAGTGGAACTGAGCGAGCAAGGGGCTCTTTACATTGGTTGGCAGTGGTGGGATTTGCTCTCCAGTTACTGGGACACTCCAAACCAGACTGCAGGAGAGCCACGCTGAAAGACTTACTTGAGAGTTGTGGAGGGAATGGTGGGATCGTGCTTCCTTGCCGTGAACACATCCAAACCATCACCTGGATCCAAGGTAGCAGGATAGCAGGAGAGGAGAGATACCAGCCACCATGGATGAGGAATTCAGAAGGAGGTTGCGAGAGAAGGAGATACAGCACAGAGGACCAGTATCAGAGCAGGTCCTGCTAGGATGGTTTGATTCTATCCGCTGTGAACTCTGGAAGGAAGCGCTAGCCCGTGAGCAGCGACACCAGGGAAAAGTTCTCCCCTCCATCCATGTGAGGTACTGGTCGCAGTATGAAGTGCGAATGCTGTTTTGGGGGGAACAGCCGAACCAGGAGTGGACAGCCGAGTTAAGCAGGCTGATCCGGGCAGAAATGCGGTTGGACGAGAGCTACAGAGCCCTCCAGTGGTATGTAGCCCAAGTGTGCCCGTGGACAGCGGATGACAGCCCCGCGGAAGGCTTTGACTACGATGGCCTGGGATTGTTATACTGGAGGCTGTCCAGGGACCCTGACTTTGGGAGTGATCGGGAGTGGCGTTTGGAGGAAATAATGGAGCACAGAGAGCAAAGACTGAATGTCTCGGAAGTGCACTGGGCACTGGAAGATATAGAGTTTCTGGCCGTTCAGGAATGGGAGCTGGAGATCGCCTACAAACAGCTGTTAGACTCTGCTCAGCAGCAGGGTGGTGCTCCCTTTGCCTGGGATTATCAGGAAATACCAGTTGACAACTCTGAAATCCTGGCTGAAGAGTTAACAATGTGGCAGAGTAACAGTGTGCTTTGCCAACCTGCCCCCGCAGCTATGGAGGCGGAGGTCTTATGGCGGATGCAGCAAGTGCTGACTGACCTGGATGAACCTGTTTCTGCATTGGATGATCTTGGATGGAGGAATGTGCCTGTCCAGCAGAATGCCAGAGAATCGGCAGTGGAAAATCTGAAGATTGCCGTCCCCAAACCTGAAGTGCTGACAACAGGGCAGAGCTCTGCTAGCCTCTGCCCAGCACTGATAGCATCTTCTGGGTTCCACGGAGAGGAGATGGTGACCCTTTATCCCCAGACACCAGTTGCAGAGACTGGGTATTTGGTAGACTTTTCTGCTGAGGAAGAACAACCTGGTGAGCCTCCAGCAGAAGAAGAGCTGTTATTAGGGCCAAACTTCACTGTGCTCTGCCCAACACTGATAGCATCTTCTGGGTTCCAGGGACAGGAGATGGTGAACCTTTATCCCCAGACAGCAGTTGCAGAGACAGAGGATTTGATAGACTTTTCTGCTGAGGAAGAACAACCTAGTGAGCCTCCAGCAGAAGAGGAGCTTTTATTAGGGCCAAACTTCACTATGTTCTGCCCAGCACCAACAGAAGTATCTGTGAAGTTACAAGGAACTTCCCCATCTGAAGCGCTGGCAACCGGACAGAGGGTCCAAGATCTCTGCCCTACACCTGTGGCGGTTCCGGAGGCTCAGGGTGAGAAGGAGGTGGTCACTTCCCAGCATCAGATCAGGATACAGGGGGAGAAGGGAGAGGAGGTGTTCGTCGTCCCTCCCCAACAGTTAGCCGAAGCAGATGGTGTGGGGTTTCCAGCAGAAGGGCTGGCACCAGGGCCGAGTACTGCTGGACGGCGCCCAGAACCAAAAATGTTCTTACAAGCTATCAGCATGATCATTGAGGAGAAAGAGGATAATTACTCAGTATAACAGGATAGTCACACAGCATCAGCATAGGCAGTCTTTGAAGGGATCTGACATTTCAAAAAAATTTATTCGGTTACATCAGCATCAGGTGCTTGGTAGCTGGTGGTGATCCAAGACTGATTAATTTTTATGAAGGTCAGTCGATCGACCGAGTTAGTGGACAGACGCACACTGTGATTGGTCACTGCTCACCATCCTCGTGGCCTCCTCAAATGGTGACAGGACAGTGCATGCATCCCTGATCATGGCCCACTGACGTGGGGAAAAAAAAAACAAGCTCCCCTGACCCTGTCCTGGTGCCATAGTCGCACAGGTACTCATTGATGGCCCTCTGCTGCATGTGCAGCCGCTGCAGCATGGCCAACGTTGAGTTCCACCTGGTGGGCATGTCACAGATTAGGCGGTTCTTGGGCAGGTTAAACTCCTTTTGGAGGTCTGCCAGCCAAGCACTGGTATTATATGATTGGCGGAAATGCACACAGACTTTCCTGGCCTGCCTCAGGACATCCTGTAAGCCTGGGTACCTGCCCAAGAACCGCTGCACCACCAAGTTAAGAACGTGAGCCAAACAGGGCACATGGGTCAGTTGTCCCTGTCGGAGGGCGGAGAGGAGGTTGGTGCCATTGTCGCAAACCACCATTCCTGCCTTAAGTTGGCGTGGCGTCAACCACCTCTGAACCTGCCCCTGCAGAGCTGACAGAACCTCTGCCCCAGTGTGGCTCCTGTCCCCCAAGCACACCAGCTCAAGCCCCGCATGGCATCTTGTGGCCTGCGTACTTGCGTAGCTCCTTGAATGCCTATGGAGCACCACTGGTTCCAAGGACAAAGCACAGGAAAAGGCCATGGAGGAAGAAGAAGAGGAGGGGGTGGAGGAGAGAGGTTTGTCACAATCATTAGTAGTGGCATTTTGGAGGCGTGGTGGCGGAACAACCTCCAACACTACTGCACCTTGTCCTGCATCCTTCCCAGCTGCCAGCAGAGTGACCCAATGCACCGTGAAACTTAGGTAACGTCCCTGTCCATGCCTGCTGGACCATGAGTCAGTGGTAATATGCACCTTACCGCTGACCACCCTGTCCAGCGAGGCCAAGACATTGCCTTCCACATGCCGGTAGAGAGCCGGAATAGCCTTCCGTGAGAAAAAGTGGCGTTTGGGTACCTGCCACTGAGGAACCACACATTCCACAAACTCATGGAAGGGGGCAGAGTCTACCAACTGAAAAGATAGCAGTTGAAGTGCTAGCAATTTTGCCAAGCTAGCATTCAACCGCTGGGCATGTGGATGGCTGGGAGCGAACTTCTTTCGGCGGTGGGGCAGGGAAATTTGCCTGGTACAACCTGATGTCGGTGTACCAAAAGCAGATTGCCCACAAGTACTTGGCTGTGACACACCTAATTCTACACCTTCATTCCTCTCAGTGCAAGTCTCAGAGAGGACTGAAGGTATAGTGGGGTTGGAGATCTCAGCTGATGAGGAGCAAGGAGAAGTCCTCTTTGTTCTTTAGTGTGGGTCTTTTAGATATGCTTGCCAACGAACTGCATGGCAGGTCAACATATGTCTGGTCAAGCATGTGGTGCCCAAGCGGGAGATGTTTTGGCCACGCGAGATACATATGTTGCAAATAGTAGCGGTGCGATCTGATGCACTCGTCTCAAAAAAGGCCCACACCAAAGAACTTTTGGAATAACGCGCAGAGACAGCAGCGCCCTGCACATGCGGAGCTTTGCGGTGTGATCCAGTCAGTGTGCTGCCCTTAGGCTGGCCCCTGGAGGGCATCCTGCCTTGTTGGTGATGTGCCTCCTCCTCCTCTCTCCTATCAGGCACCCACGTTGAGTCAGTGACCTCATCATCCCCTCCCTCCTCATCACTGGAGCAAACCTGGCCGTATGCTGCAGCAGGGAGAGCATGACTGCGAGATTGCTGTCCTTCTTGGGCACCCCCTCTGTCCGTGCTCATGTTACTGCCTTCATCTAGCTCAGTATCATCATCAGAGCCTTCCAAACGCTGGGCATCCTCCTGGAGCATGTACCCAACACTGTGGTCAAACAGTTCGAGGGACTCCTCAGGAGGACATGATGGGGCTAGGGAAGGAGTCACTGATGCCATTGAGCCGAGGGAAGAGGTCGCGTTGGCAGCTGCTTTGCCAGACAAAGTACCCTGAGCATGGGTGAGGGAGGATGAGGACGGCTTGGTCATCCACTCGACCAAGTCTTCCGCATGTTGCGGCTCAACATGACCAGCTGCCAAAAAAAAGTCCAAGCGTGTCCCACGGCCACGTGCTGATGAGGATGCACTGTCTCCACGACCAGCACCGTTGCCTCTAGACACAGAGCCTACTTGCCCTCTTTTATTGGCTTGTGACTGTCTACCTCTCCTTGTTGGCCTTCCAGACATACTAATGGCCTGTAGCTGCACTAAGCTGGGATATATATATAGATATATATATATATATATATATATATCTATATATACATATATATAGATATATACTGATACTGCAGCTAGCAAAATCAACTGCCTGCCTACAGTATGAGAACACCACCAACCTTCTACAGGTAGCTTTAGCTGAACACTGTGCAGAGGTCGCACTACACTAACGTGTAAATAATTTAGCTGCCTGCGGTAGTGATAGGATCAGGAAAACACCACCAACCTTCTACAGGTAGCTTTAGCTGAACAGTGCAGAGGTCGCACTACACTAACGTGTAAATAATTTAGCTGCCTGTGGTAGTGATAGGATCAGGAAAACACCACCAACCCTCTACAGGTAGATTTAGCTGAACACTGTGCAAAGGTCACACTACACTAACTTGTAGCTTTAGCTGAACACTGTTCAGAGGACGCACTACACTAACTTGTAGCTTTAGCTGAACACTGTGCAGAGGTCGCACTACACTAACTTGTAGCTTTAGCTGAACACTGTGCAGAGGTCGTACTACACTAACTTGTAGTTTTAGCTGAACACTGTGAGGAGGACGCACTACACTAACTTGTAGCTTTAGCTGAAAACTGTGCAGAGGTCGCACTACACTAACTTGTAGCTTTAGCTGAACACTGTTCAGAGCACGCACTACACTAACTTGTAGCTTTAGCTGAACACTGTGCAGAGGTCGCACTAAAATAACTTGTAGCTTTAGCTGAACACTGTGCAGAGGTCGCACTACACTAACTTGTAGTGTTAGCTGAACACTGTGAGGAGGACGCACTACACTAACTTGTAGCTTTAGATGAACACTGTTCAGAGGACGCACTACACTAACTTGTAGCTTTAGCTGAACACTGTGCAGAGGTCGCACTACACTAATTTGTAGTTTTAGCTGAACACTGTTCAGTGCACGCACTTCACTAACTTGTGGCTTTAGCTGAACACTGTGCAGAGGTCGCACTACACTAACTTGTAGTTTTAGCTGAACACTGTGAGGAGGACGCACTACACTAACTTGTAGCTTTAGCTGAACTCTGTGCAGAGGTCACACTAAACTAACCTGTAGCTTTAGCTGAACACTGTGAGGAGGATGCACTACACTAACTTGTAGCTTTAGCTGAACACTGTAAGGAGGAAGCACTACACTAACTTGTAGCTTTAGCCGAACACTGTTCAGAGGACGCACTACACTAACTTGTAGCTTTAGCTGAACACTGTGCAGAGGTCGCACTACACTAACTTGTAGCTTTAGCTGAACACTGTTCAGAGGACGCACTACACTAACTTGTAGCTTTAGATGAACACTGTTCAGAGGACGCACTACACTAAGTTGTAGCTTTAGCTGAACACTGTGCAGAGGTCACACTAAACTAACCTGTAGCTTTAGCTGAACACTGTGAGGAGGATGCACTACACTAACTTGTAGCTTTAGATGAACACTGTTCAGAGGACGCATTACACTAACTTGTAGCTTTAGCTGAACACTGTGCAGAGGTCGCACTACACTAACTTGTAGTTTTAGTTGAACACTGTTCAGAGCACGCACTACACTAACTTGTAGCTTTAGCTGAACACTGTGCAGAGGTCGCACTAAAATAACTTGTAGCTTTAGCTGAACACTGTGCAGAGGTTGCACTATACTAACTTGTAGTTTTAGCTGAACACTGTGAGGAGGACGCACTACACTAACTTGTAGCTTTACATGAACACTGTTCAGAGGACGCACTACACTAACTTGTAGCTTTAGCTGAACACTGTGAAGAGGTCACACTAAACTAACCTGTAGCTTTAGCTGAACACTGTGAGCAGGACGCACTACACTAACTTGTAGCTTTAGATGAACACTGTTCAGAGGACGTACTACACTAACTTGTAGCTTTAGCTGAACACTGTGCAGAGGTCGCACTACACTAACTTGTAGTTTTACCTGAACACTGTTCAGAGCACACACTACACTAACTTGTAGCTTTAGCTGAACACTGTGCAGAGGTCGCACTAAAATAACTTGTAGCTTTAGCTGAAAACTGTTCAGAGGACGCACTACACTAACTTGTAGTTTTAGCTGAACTCTGTGCAGAGGTCACACTAAACTAACCTGTAGCTTTAGCTGAACACTGTGAGGAGGACGCACTACACTACAGTAACTTGTAGCTTTAGCTGAACACTGTGCAGAGGTCACACTAAACTAACTTGTAGCTTTAGCTGAACACTGTGAGGAGGACGCACTACACTAACTGTAAATAGTCTAGCTGCCTGACTGTGGTACTTAGGGATGAGCTTCGTGTTCGAGTCGAACCCATGTTCGACTCGAACATCAGCTGTTCGATCGTTCGTCAAATTGCGAACGATATGGGCCGTTCGCGCCAAATTCGCGTGGCGCGTCACGGCCCATAATTCACTGCGGCATCGCAGTGCATTGCTGGCTGATGATTGGCCAAGCATGCACTATGACCCGCATGCTTGGCCAATCACAGCGCCGCCTGAACAGAGAGCCATAATTGGCCAAAGCCAAGGAGGCTTTGGCCAATTATGGCTCAGGGGATTTAGTACACGCCCCACACTATATAAGGCCGCCTGCACGGCGGCCCTGTGTAGTGTGTGTTCCGGCATTCATTGAGAGAGAGAGAGAGACAGACAGTCCTGCTCAGTGTTCAGCTAAACCTTCAAGTTAGTGCGGTGCGTCCTGCTCACAGTGTTCAGCTAAACCTACAAGTTAGTGCAGTGCATCCACCTCACAGTGTTCAGCTAGATCCGTTCCTGTTATCTTCTTACTTACAGGCAGGCTTGTCTTGTTACAGTATATACAGCTACCTGAAGAAAATTACTGGTGTTCTTTTGATCCTATTAGTACCACAGTCAGGCAGCTAGACTATTTACAGTTAGTGCAGTGCGTCCTGCTCACAGTGTTCAGCTAAACCTACAAGTTAGTGGGGTGCGTCCTGCTCACAGTGTTCAGCTAAACCTACAAGTTAGTGTGGTGCGTCCACCTCACAGTGTTCAGCTAAACCTACAAGTTAGTGCAGTGCGTCCTGCTCACAGTGTTCAGCTAGATCCGTTCCTGTTATCTTCCTACTGACAGGCAGGCTTGTCTTGTTACAGTATATACAGCTACCTGAAGAAAATTACTGGTGTTCTTTTGATCCTATTAGTACCACAGTCAGGCAGCTAGACTATTTACAGTTAGTGCAGTGCGTCCTGCTCACAGTGTTCAGCTAAACCTACAAGTTAGTGGGGTGCGTCCTGCTCACAGTGTTCAGCTAAACCTACAAGTTAGTGTGGTGCGTCCACCTCACAGTGTTCAGCTAAACCTACAAGTTAGTGCAGTGCGTCCTGCTCACAGTGTTCAGCTAGATCCGTTCCTGTTATCTTCTTACTGACAGGCAGGCTTGTCTTGTTACAGTATATACAGCTACCTGAAGAAAATTAATGGTGTTCTTTTGATCCTATTAGTACCACAGTCAGGCAGCTAGACTATTTACAGTTAGTGCAGTGTGTCCTGCTCACAGTGTTCAGCTAAACCTACAAGTTAGTGGGGTGCGTCCTGCTCACAGTGTTCAGCTAAACCTACAAGTTAGTGGGGTGCGTCCTGCTCACAGTGTTCAGCTAAACCTACAAGTTAGTGTGGTGCGTCCACCTCACAGTGTTCAGCTAAACCTACAAGTTAGTGTGGTGCGTCCACCTCACAGTGTTCAGCTAAACCTACAAGTTAGTGGGGTGCGTCCTGCTCATAGTGTTCAGCTAAACCTACAAGTTAGTGGGGTGCGTCCACCTCACAGTGTTCAGCTAAAGCTACCTGTAGAAGGTTGGTGGTGTTCTCATACTACAGGCAGGCAGTTGATTTTGCTAGCTGCAGTATCAATACATATATATATATATATATATATACATATCCCAGCTTAGTGCAGTTACAGGCCATTAGTATGTCTGGAAGGCCAAGAAGGAGAGGCAGACAGTCACAAGCCAATAAGAGAGGGCAAGCAGGCTCTGTGTCTAGTGCTGGTCATGGAGACGGTGCATCCTCATCAGCATGTGGCCGTGGGACACGCTTGGGCTTTTTTTCGGCAGCTGGCCGTGTTGAGCCACAACATGCGGAAGACTTGGTCGAGTGGATGACCAAGCCGTCCTCATCCTCCTCATCCTCTCTCACCCATGCCCAGGGTACTTTGTCTGGCAAAGCAGCGGCCTCTTCCCTCGGCTCAATGTCATCAGTGACTCCTTCCCTAGCCCCACCATGTCCTCCTGAGGAGTCCCTCGAACTGTTTGACCACAGTGTTGGGCACATGCTCCAGGAGGATGTCCAGCGTTTGGAAGGCTCTGATGATGATACTGAGCTCGATGAAGGCAGTAACATGAGCGCAGACAGAGGGGGTGCCAAGAAGGACAGCAATCTGGCAGTCATGCTCCCCCTGCTGCAGCATACTGCCAGGTTTGCTCCAGTGATGAGGAGGGAGGGGATGATGAGGTCACTGACTCAAAGTGGGTGCCTGATAGGAGAGAGGAGGAGGAGGAGGAGGAGGAGGAGGAGGAGGAGGAGGAGGCGACACATCACCAACGAGGCAGGATGCCCTCCAGGGGCCAGCCTAAGGGCAGCACATTGACTGCATCACACCCCAAAGCTCCACATGTGCAGGGCGCTGCAGTCTCTGCGCATTATTCAAAAAGTTCTTTGGTGTGGGCCTTTTTTGAGACGAGTGCATCAGATCGCACCGCTGCTATTTGCAACATATGTCTCAAGCGTATCTCGCGTGGCCAAAACATCTCCCGCTTGGGTACCACATGCTTGACCAGACATATGTTGACCTGCCATATAGTTCGTTGGCAAGCGTATCTAAAAGACCCACACCAAAGAACAAAGAGGACCTCTCCTTGCTCCTCATCAGCTGAGATCTCCAACCCCACTATACCTTCAGTCCTCTCTGAGACCTGCACTGAGAGGAATGAAGGTGTAGAATTAGGTGTGTCACAGCCAAGTACTTGTGGGCAATCTGCTTTTGGTACACCGATGTCAGATTGTACCAGGCAAATTTCCCTGCCCCAGCTGCTGCACCGCCGAAAGAAGTTTGCTCCCAGCCATCCACATGCACAGCGGTTGAATGCTAGCTTGGCAAAATTGCTAGCACTTCAACTGCTGCCTTTTCAGTTGGTAGACTCTGCCCCCTTCCGTGAGTTTGTGGAATGTGCGGTTCCTCAGTGGCAGGTACCTAAACGCCACTTTTTCTCACGGAAGGCGATTCCGGCTCTCTACCGGCATGTGGAAGGCAATGTCCATGCCTCGCTGGACAGGGCGGTCAGCGATAAGGTGCATATTACCGCTGACTCATGGTCTAGCAGGCATGGACAGGGACGTTACTTAAGTTTCACGGCGCATTGGGTGACTCTGCTGGCAGCTGGGAAGGATGCAGGACAAGGTGCAGTAGTGTTGGAGGTTGTTCCGCCACCACGCCTCCAAAATGCCACTACTAATGATTGTGACAAACCTCTCTCCTCCACCCCCTCCTCTTCTTCTTCCTCCATGGCCTTTTCCTGTGCTTTGTCCTTGGAACCAGTGGTGCTCCATAGGCATTCAAGGAGCTACGCAAGTACGCAGGCCACAAGATGCCATGCGGGGCTTGAGCTGGTGTGCTTGGGGGACAGGAGCCACACTGGGGCAGAGGTTCTGTCAGCTCTGCAGGGGCAGGTTCAGAGGTGGTTGACGCCACGCCAACTTAAGGCAGGAATGGTGGTTTGCGACAATGGCACCAACCTCCTCTCCGCCCTCCGACAGGGACAACTGACCCATGTGCCCTGTTTGGCTCACGTTCTTAACTTGGTGGTGCAGCGGTTCTTGGGCAGGTACCCAGGCTTACAGGATGTCCTGAGGCAGGCCAGGAAAGTCTGTGTGCATTTCCGCCAATCATATAATACCAGTGCTTGGCTGGCAGACCTCCAAAAGGAGTTTAACCTGCCCAAGAACCGCCTAATCTGTGACATGCCCACCAGGTGGAACTCAACGTTGGCCATGCTGCAGCGGCTGCACATGCAGCAGAGGGCCATCAATGAGTACCTGTGCGACTATGGCACCAGGACAGGGTCAGGGGAGCTTGTTTTTTTTTCCCCACGTCAGTGGGCCATGATCAGGGATGCATGCACTGTCCTGTCACCATTTGAGGAGGCCACGAGGATGGTGAGCAGTGACAGTGCATGCATCAGTGACACTGTCCCCCTTGTCCACCTGTTGGAGCACACGCTGCGTGGAATAATGGACAGGGGACTTGAGGCAGAACAGAGGCAGGAAGAGGAGGACTTCCTTAGCTCTCAAGGCCCCCTTTATCCAGACAGTGTTTCTGCATGCCCGCCAATCACACAGGAAGAGGACGAGGAGGAGGAGGAGGAGGAGGAGGAGGAAGATTGTGTCAGTATGGAGGTGGAGCCTGGCACTCAGCATCAGCAGCAGTCTTTAAGGGACCAGTCCCAAGAAACACATGGACTTGTACGTGGTTGGGAGGAGGTGGCTGCGGACCATGTCGTCCTTAGTGACCCAGAGGACTCCGGACCAAATGCCTCAGCAAACCTACGCTGCATGGCCTCCCTGATCCTGCCAAGCCTGCGTAAGGATCCTCGTATTCGTGGTATCAAGGAGAAGGACCAATACTGGCTGGCAACCCTCCTTGATCCACGTTACAAGGGTAAGGTGGCGGACCTTATCTTGCCATCGCAGACGGAGCAGAGGATGAAACATCTTCGGGAGGCCTTGCAGAAAGGTCTGTGCAACGTGTTCCCAGAGACTGGGAGGTTACAAACTCCTGTTTCTGGACAACGTGTTGCTGAGGCTTCGGTCAGTCAAAGAAGGAGCGGTGGAGAAGGTGGCCGTCTGACCGATGCGTTCAGACAATTTTTTGGTCCGCAGCCCCAAGGTATGATCGGTTCCAGCAACCATCGCCAGCGTCTGTTTTACATGGTGCAGGAATACCTAGGGGCAAGATCAGACTTGGACACCTTTCCCACCGAAAATCCTCTGAGTTACTGGGTCCTGAGGATGGATCACTGGCCAGAGCTTGCACAGTATGCAATTGAGCTACTGGCCTGTCCTGCATCCAGCGTTCTTTCGGAACGCACATTCAGTGCTGCTGGAGGCTTTGTAACCGATCACAGGGTGCATCTGTCCACCGACTCGGTCGATCGACTGACCTTCATAAAAATGAATCAGTCTTGGATCACCACCAGCTACCAAGCACCTGATGCTGATGTAACCGAATAATTTTTTTAAAAATCTCAGATCCCTTCAAAGACTGCCTATGCTGATGCTGAGTGACTATCCCTGAGTAATTATCCTCTTCCTCCTCAATCATCACGCTGATAGCTTGAAAGAACATTTTTGGTTCTGGGCGCCACCACCAATGCCTAAGGCACAATTTTTCAGCCCCTGTTTAACAGGGGCGTGTGATTACAATTTTTGATGCAATACTTTGCAGCAGGGCTCGTTCCTGCGTTCCTACTAGAGTGTCTGTGAGGGGTTGCAGTGTTGTGGCACCAGCACCAGTGCCTAAGGCCCAATTTTTCTGCCCCTGTTTAACAGGGGCGTGTAATTACAATTTTTGATGCAATACTTTGCAGCAGGGCTCGTTCCTGCGTTCCAACTAGAGTGTCTGTGAGGGGTTGCAGTGTTGTAGCACCAGCACCAGTGCCTAAGGCCCAATTTTTCTGCCCCTGTTTAACAGGGGCGTGTAATTACAATTTTTGATGCAATACTTTGCAGCAGGGCTCGTTCCTGCGTTCCAACTAGAGTGTCTGTGAGGGGTTGCAGTGTAGTAGCACCAGCACCAGTTCCCTAAGGCCCAATTTTTCTGCCCCTGTTTAACAGGGGCGTGTAATTACAATTTTTGATGCAATACTTTGCAGCAGGGCTCGTTCCTGCGTTCCAACTAGAGTGTCTGTGAGGGGTTGCAGTGTTGTAGCACCAGCACCAGTGCCTAAGGCCCAATTTTTCTGCCCCTGTTTAACAGGGGCATGTAATTACAATTTTTTTTCACAGCAGGGCCCTGTGAGGGCTTACGTTGTTGTGGCCACAACAACACCTAAGGGCCAAATTTATGCTGAGTATATAGGGCAGGCCCCTACTTTCAAACATCTAACTTACAAACGACTCCTACTTGCAAACGGAAGGAGACAACAGGAAGTGAGATGAAATCTACCCCTAGGAAGGGAAATTCTCTCCTGTAAGAGTTAATATGGGAAAAAACATTTCTCCTTTCCACTGATGCTTTCCAATCCTTGTTCCACAAAAAAACCCAAATTTTCAAAAACATTTGTCATTGGGACAAAAAGTGAGGTGAAATCTTCTAAAGAGGAGGAAAGACAGCAAAACAAATGTCACAGGGGTGATAACCCTTCCCTATGTTTTCCAAAAAGCTTAAAAAAGATTTTTTGGCTGGAGCTAAACACGTTAAAAATGTACCTGTTCAAAATGACAAACAGATTCTACTTAACAACAAACCTACAGTCCCTGTCTTGTTTGCACCGCCTGTATACTGCTGTTCAGAGTATATAGAGCCTTGTGGCCCCACACCTTTCCTTATTTTAATTTGGGTGCGGGGTTCCCCTTAATATCCATACAAGACCCAAAGGGCCTGGTAATGGACTGGGGGTTACCCATGCTATTTGTCTCACTGATTTTCATCCATATTGCCAGGACCCGACATTACATTAAACCCGCAAGCAGTTTTAAATGAGATTTTTTCCTTTAAAAATGACATTTGGTGCAGGGACTGTTCTAAACACGG
The DNA here is from genome assembly GCF_042186555.1 of Aquarana catesbeiana. Classification (NCBI taxonomy): domain Eukaryota; kingdom Metazoa; phylum Chordata; class Amphibia; order Anura; family Ranidae; genus Aquarana; species Aquarana catesbeiana. Next base: position 83,213,691 of record NC_133324.1, on the reverse strand, counting down.
GAAACACGCGCCACTTTACAGGCATACTATAGACACCCCCCAGGTACGATATTTAAAGGAATATTTCACTTTTTTTTTTTTTTACTTTAACCATCATTAAAATCACTGCTCCTGAAAAAACGTCCGTTTTTAAAAGTTTTTTTTGCATTGATACATGTCCCCTGGGGTAGGACCCGGGTCCCCAAATCCTTTTTAGGACAATACCATGCAAATTAGCCTTTAAAATGAGCACTTTTGATTTCGAACGTTCGAGTCCCATAGACGTCAATGGGGTTCTAACGTTCGTGCAAATTTTCGGTCCGTTCGCAGGTTCTGGTGCGAACCGAACCGGGGGGTGTTCGGCTCATCCCTAGTGGTACTAATAGGATCAGAAGAACACCAGCAATTTTCCTCAGGTAGCTGTAAATACTGTAACAAGACAAGCCTGCCTGTCAGTAGGAAGATAACAAAAACGGATCTAGCTAAACTGAATACAGTGTATATATATATATATATATATATATATATATATATATATATATATATATATATATATATATATATATACACATACAACACCTGGGATGCATATATATACACAATACACTGTAAGTGCAGCTAACTGACTGACTGTCCTGCCTAATCTATCTAACTCAAATGAAATGACACTGTCTCTCTCTCACTCTATATCTCAGCACGCCGGAACACACTACACAGGGCCGCCGTGCAGGCGGCCTTATATAGTGTGGGGTGTGTTCTAAACCCCCTGAGCCATAATTGGCCAAAGCCACCCTGGCTTTGGCCAATTACAGCTCTCTCTACTGACGGCGCTGTGATTGGCCAAGCATGCGGGTCATAGTGCATGCTTGGCCAATCATCAGCCAGCAATGCACTGCGATGCCGCAGTGAATTATGGGCTGTGACGCGCCACACGAATTTGGCGCAAACGGCCCATATCGTTCGCAATTCAACGAACGGTCTATCAGACGATGTTCGAGTCGAACATGGGTTCGACTCGAACACGAAGCTCATCCCTAATCAGGAACAGCAGCAGATGACATATATGTCCCCAGGCTGTGGTCATACAACAGCCTGCATCTTTTGTCAGACCAGACTGAACCCAGGCCATCACACTCTTGTCTTCCTTCCATGCTTGCTTCCACACTTTCTTCCAGGCTGTGGCTCTGGTGTTGGAGTTGTGGCAGGAGGTAAAGGAGGTGAAGGAGGTGGAGGAGGATGGTCCAACTCACACAGGTGGGTTTTGCTTGTGAGTTCGCCCCTCAACCCCTTATTTAGGGCCAGATACATCACTTCCTCACAAATGAGGCGTTGGCCCACCTCCATTTCCTGCATTTTGCTGACAGCCATGCAGGCATAGACCTCTTGAATATTGGGGGTGGTTCTGAGAGCGGAAGTAGCCTCCCGAATCAAAGAAAGTGCTGACTCCTGCACGTTCCTCCCCTTCCTGGTCCTTTTTTTTGGAAGGCGGAGAAGAGGAACGTGCGATTTGGTCAGGCTACTGGGCACGGCCACCTCCTGGCTGCCACTTTCCCCCGCCACTTCCTGGCTGCCACTTTCCACAGCCTCCTCCTGGCTGAGGCTTTCCTGTGTATAAAAATGGGACATAGTTTTAGTTTATTGTCCATCAATCACACACAATTTTGAGAAATATGTTGAACAATGCTATACCTGACTCAAGCTGGGCTCCTCCACTTCCTCCTGGGTGGAAGGCCCAGGTTGGACTTTGGAAGCCTCATCTGATGTGGAAGGAAGAGTGGAAGGAAGGGTTGAGAGTGATGGCCTGGTTTCAGTTTGGTCTGACAGAAATCGCAGTCTTGTCAAGACAAACCCTAATGTCAGGCTAAACTCTCCTAATCTTGTCCCAACATAGGCCTCAATCTATAAGCAGTATAGGCCACTGATGCCCCAAGTTAGAATGGTACCTTCGTTAGCATGATCAGCGCTTCCGCTACTCCATCCTCCGCTCACAGATCGTACGTATGACACACGCGTGTTACGCTTTATATACACTGCGCATGCATGAAACTCCGCCCGCCCCTGACCTTCTTTCTAGTATATTCCCCGCCCCTTCTCTTTCGGCGCAGTGGGAGAGCACATGGTGAAGAAAGAGCAGGTGAATGCAGAGGAGAGCAGCAACGAGGAGGCCAACAAAAGTCCAGAGCCACAAACGCCCTGATCCAAGAGATTTAAGGCCCCAAATATGTCCTTTGTAGAGATGGTGGAGATGGTGGACATCTTGAAGAGGGCCTACTATGATGGGAAGCATGAACCTTACCTAAACCCAAATGTGAGAAAGGCCAAGATGAAGTTGTGAAAAGTCTGCAGAAGAATTTTGGGGTATGGCGATCCAAGGATCAACTGAGGAAACGATGGTCAGACCTCAAATTGAGGGAGCGGGATCAGTACAGAAAAATCAAGAGAGTGCTGCAAAAAAGTAAGTATTTTATTATTATTACGTTCGTGTTGCTCCATGTGCTTTTCTTTACTGTTGTACAGTTTAAAATGTCGTTTAAAATGGCAGGTTTCAAGTTCATGGGCACAGTAATCATTCATAGTAAACATTGTTTGTTCGGGGGGCGTGTGAAAGATGGCGCTGGGAGCAGACGTGTGTTAACTGAGCTCCCGTCTGCGGCGCTTTATCCTGCTGTAAACCTGGTGATAGAGTGCAGAACTACGACCGTCCTTCAGCGCAGTCTCTGCGGGGGAATCAGGCGATGCCAGTGGGCAAACGTTCCGGCAAACAGAGCACTTCCGTGACCTCTGTGAGTACCCGTCCCACGTTGCGGCCTACAACACACGCGGCCCACCACATGGAGGCCCAGACAGACCCCCCGCCTGACGGAGGCATCCAGGCCGGGTCGGCGGCTTTTGACGCCCTAATGCTGGCGATCACAACATGCCAGGCTACGCTGACCACAAAAATAGACCATGTGCAGACGGAAACGGCCCTCATCCGTAGGGACATGGACTAATTCCGTGACTGCATGACGGAGATGGAGAGACGGGTCTCCGAAACAGAGGATATTCAGAGGGAGCATCATACAGACCTCCAGGCCCTGAAATTAAAAGTAAAAAACCTGGAAATAAGGGCAGAAGATGCCGAGAACCGGAATAGGCGTAACAACCTGCGGGTTCTCGGCCTTCCTGAAGGAGCTGAGGGGGATGATCCGGTGGCATTCATGGAGAGGCTTCTACCATCTTTACTGCCCAGAGCTAAGTTCTCCCCTCATTTTTCCATGGAAAGGGCCCATCGTGTCCCGGCGTCCAGGGGTCCTCAGGGAGCCCCCCCGCGCGCTTTCATTTTTAAGCTATTACACTACCGGGACCAGGACACGGTGCTGCAGGCAGCTAGACTGCAGGGTGACCTTAAATTTGAGAACACAAAGCTCCTTATCTTCCTGGACCACATGGTGGAGAGCTTTTGATCACGTTAGAGGCCTGCTGCGTCAGAAAGGAGTAAAGTATAGCATGCTTTTTCAAGCCAGGCTGAGAGTTCAGGACGGGGAGAGGATTCAGTTCTTCACCTCACCCAGAGATGCTGCAGCATGGGCTGAAACACTCCCCAACTAATCCCTCTCAGGTAGGCTGACCTGTACAAGTTGACCCTGGGCTCTTTGCAATATACCTGTATACTCTTCTGAACTGTGACATTCTCCTTGCTGAATATCACTGTTGATCGAATCAGTGATAAGGCTGAACTGAATGGGGTTGTGAACAGCCAGTTGATAACCTACATAATCTACTTCTTCATGTAATAGCTGCCCCCGGAGGGTCCCTTTGCTCCCTCTCCATGTTCCTACCCGGGGGATCCTGGGTGGAACAGACCTCAGAATGACGAGGGACATATCTCTTTCTTTTCTGATTGACCCATGAAACGGTTCGAAGAGGGGGATGAGGAACTGTTATGACTAGGAATTGCCTAGGAGTCCTTCTTTTATAAACAACTTTGGTGTACCCTTCCCAGGTTGCTGTCTCCATAGTGGAACTGATTGCTCGTGGAGGGCAGTTAACATTGGGGTGCAACCTCCCAAGGTCTCTGGTGGAAGCTCCTTTAGTAGGCTTTTCCCTGATAACACCCAGCTGCACGGGGGACGCTTGGGGGAGAGGTTTTCCTTCCCACTTCTACATCCTCCCTCCCCCCCTCTACGCTAAGGAGACGGCGACAGGGATGGGGGCGACTGGGATCACTTCCTCTTATACAGATGTCTGAATGTATTACATACAGAAGAAACAGGACATACCATTTTCAGGAGCCAATAAGTATCAGGATCCGGGGTTGATAGTTACATTATGCTCCCCTGAGATCTAAAGCATGTGCCCCCGGGGATCCGGGAGATCTACACTCGATATCCTTGCCGGACTACAGAATGTTTATTTTTTCTTTGTTTTTCAGCTAAGTCTGAAGTGGGAGGCTGAGCGCCTCTTGCACACTGCCCTCATGTTAGGCTGGAAAGCCAACCTCTGTTTGGGGAATGAGGCCCTCCTCCTGGATCGGGGGGTGGGCGGGGTGGGGGGTGGCGACAGTTGGTTAAGTTGGACTGCAGTTGCAGACCCTGAGTTATTGTTTTTATTGTTTTCATGGTATATGACAGTACTGTTGGTATATGCCTTGACTAACATTGCATGGTGGCTAATGTCCTTTGTGTGCCTGTCCGGGCCTGGAAGCAATGATGAGAGGAGCCTGACCTTCATCTATCATCCTACAGTATTTTTGGACAATATTTATGTTTTCCCTTAAGATAATCTCCTGGAACACGAGGGGCTTAAATTCCCCTATTAAACGATCCTTGGTATTCCAATTTGTTAAAACACACCACCCTCACATCTGTGTGTTCCAGGAGACCCACCTTGTGGGGAAAAAAACCTTTAGCTTAAAAAAACCGTGGGTGGGGTATCATTACCCCTCCACTCATTCTACATTTTCCAGAGGAGTAAGCATTCTAATTCTAAAACCCCTCCCCTTTAGGCTCCTCGATCTGGCTCTGGACCCGGAGGGTAGGTATGTGGTGATACACGCATTACTATACAATGTGCCATGGGTAATAGTAGGCCTATATTTGCCACCCCCGGCCTCCTTTCAAGTACTGAACCAAATCACTGCCAAAATAGCGGAATTCTTCATTGAAAATGTGCTTCTATTGGGAGACTTTAACCTGGTTCCTGATGCAGGACTAGATAGACTTCTTACTGCTGGTAGGACCAGACAGGGACTTGCAGACTGGACGGACACTTACAGTCTGCATGATGTTTGGTGATGGAAATACCCCCAGACCAGAGCATACACTTGTCACTCTGCTTCTCATAGAACCTAGACCAAGTCAATGCGGGAGGATCAGTTCTCCCTAAGGTACGTGACATCACGATCCTTCCCCGAGGTATCTCAGGCCACGCTCCGGTTCTCCTGGACCTAGATGTCTCAGTGGCCCCGTCAGACAGGCTCTGGCGATTGTCTAGATATTGGGTCTCGGATGTGGATGTGGAACAGAGATACAAGGATGAGTTGGAGTCATATTGGCAGATAAACCCTGGTTCAGCCTCGGCCTCCTTGGTTTGGGACGCTTTTAAGGTATTCTCCAGGGGGCAGTACCAGACCATTATAGGGCAAGTCCATAGGACACGTAGGAAAGATCTCACAGCCCTTGAAGCAGAAGCACAGAGACAAGAAGCCTTGTATGTTAGATACTCAGACCCGCAGACTTATGCCAGATTGCAATCCCTCCTGGGAGAGGTTCTTGCGCTCAAGACAGCTCTGACACGGAAGAATCTCCTCCATCAAACACAGAGGATATTTGAACAGGGAGAGAGGACTGGTCGCCTGTTGGCCTGGCTCTCAAGGGAGCAGGCAGTGGGCATGACCATAGCTCAGATTCAGGCTGGGAATGGATTTTACCTCCACACCTGAGGGAATCAATCGGGAATTTGCCTCATATTACCAATCACTATACAGCTCCCGAGTTGCCTATGACTCGGAGGATCTATTACCCTACATTGAGGATATTGATATACCAACCCTTACCCCAACATACGCTGATAAACTAGATGCCCCAATTAAAATAGAAGAAATACAAAAGGCTCTTAAGATGATGCAGACAGGTAAGACACCGGGACCGGATGGTTTCCCGGTGGAATTTTATAAAATGTACGCAGATCAACTGGCCCCTAGACTCCAATCCCTTTTTGCTCAGGCCTTCGAGGAGGGACACCTCGCTGACTCAATGCATGAGGTGGTGATAGTAGTTATCCACAAGCCGAGAAAGGACCCGACTCTCTGCTCCTCCTATCGTCCCATTTCCCTCCTGAATGTAGACACAAAAATCCTTGCAAAGATCCTGACCAATAGGTTAAATACAATCATTACAGTTCTGATACATCCAGACCAGACGGGATTATAAATATCCGCCGTTTACATACACATATAGCTGTTGCCTCCTCTGATGGAGCGGGGGTGGTGGCCTCACTCAACGCGGAGAAAGCTTTTGATTTGGTCGAGTGGGGCTACCTCTGGGCGGTTCTTTCTAAATTTGAATTCGGGCCTAGGTTTTTGACCTGGCTCCAAATGCTCTATGCTCAACCCAGAGCCCGCATCCGCACTAATGGGATCCTGTCAGAGGTATTTCAGCTGCGGAGGGGCACAAGACAGGGGTGCCCTCTCTCTCCGGCCCTGTTTGCCCTAGCACTCGAACCACTAGCCATCCTCCTTAGAGCAGATGAATCAGTCAAAGGAATACCGGTGGAATCAGTGATAGAAAAGATCTCTTTATATGCTGATGACTCTATCCTTTATTTAGCAGATGCCTCCGAATCCCTGAGAGCAGCCCTTGCGACGTTTGATAAATTCGGCCATTTTTCGGGAGTCCGAATAAATTGGAATAAATCGGTCCTCTTTCCCCTCTGTAAGTCAATACCACAGATAGATACAGGAACCCCTTTACAATGGGTAGACGAGTTTACCTATCTGGGGGTGAAAATAGGACATGAAATGACAGGCTACCTGGGCAAAAATGTATTCCCTCTATTGACCCAGCTCCAGCAGAGGTGCTCCACCTGGAGATCTCTTCCCTTAACCCCGGTAGGTAGAGGTAACCTCCTAAAAATGATTTATTTACTCAAATTTCTCTATTATTTTAGAAACACACCGACCCCCATCCCCAGGTCCTTCTTTCACCGATTGGAAAGTGTGGTGATCTCCTTCATATGGGCGGGGAAACCTCCAAGGGTAGCAAAAACTATACTTTATCTCCCACTGTCTGGAGGTGGTCTGGCATTGCCTAATTTCCTGATGTACTATTGGGCGGCAGTCCTGGTGACAGTGAGGTGGTGGTTCTCGCAACCTCGGCAGAACCCTGCAGTCACTCTGGAGGCAGCCCTACTAGGGTCATATGCAGCACTGTCCAACTTGCCATACAGGGGGCCGAAGGCTGACCCTGCAGTGACAAGCCCTATGAAAACCACAAGGTATGGAAATCATCTAGGGTTTCCCTCCTGAAGCAGACACATATTTCCCCCAATACGCCTCTTTGGGCTAATCCCCTGCTCCATCACCTCTTTACTATACCGGATCCAGCAACCTGGGCCAAGAGGGGCATCACCACACTAAGACATGTTATGCCAAGAGGGGTTATACTTTCGTTTCACGAATTACAATCAGTCCATAACCTACCGAGAACTTTCCTATTTAGATATTGGCAGCTACAACATGCCTTGAAGGCCCAATTTCCTTCCCCGATAACGCTTGAGCCTGATTTAATTGAGCGCATTTTGACCTCGGGGATGTTGGACAAACCTCTTTCCTCCCTATACCTCTACCTAACGGTGGCCCATGAGGTTAAAAAAAATAGTTCGATGGCCAAGTAGCAGGAAGATATCCCCTCCCTGGGAGAGGAGGAATGGGAAGAATGTCTGACTACATTTCTACCTTCTATGATCGCAGCTAAGGATAGATTTATTCAATTGAAATTTATACATAGGGCTTACTACACGCCACAAAGGCTGGCGAAAATCTACCCTGGCCTTAGTCCCAAATGTACTAGGTGTTATCTGGAAATGGGCACCTTTTATCATATGGTCTGGTCCTGTCCCAATCTTTGCCCTTTCTGGAGCTCGGTAACTGACACTTTGAGTACAGTTTGTGGAGCTGAGATACCACTAGACCCTCTGACCCTACTACTAAGTCATCTGGAAGATATAGAAGGGGATCGATCTATTAAATTATGCCTAACATATTCGTTATTTTATGCAAAAAGGGAAATACTCCTTAAGTGGAAACAAAGGGAGGCCCCAACTAGGGAGGCATGGCAAAAAACGATAAACAATGTGCTACCATTATACCGTATCACCTATGACAGTAGAAACTGTCCACAGAAATATGATAAAGTATGGTCGAGTTGGATTGATGCATGTGGCGGACCTCAGACTGTGGATATTTCTCCTTAGTGGAGATCTTCCTTAGGTATTCCACTCCTGTCGGTGGGAGAGACTGGGTCACTCTCTACTTCTAGTTTTCAGGGGTATATCCTATTTGAGCTGACCGCGGGTGGGGGTTGCCCCCCCCCCCGGTCCCCTCCCCCCCCCCTCCTTTGGCCCCTCCCCCCCCCTCCTTGGGCCGGGGGGGCCCTCCCCGGACGGACTAGTCCACATTGTCTGCTCTCTACCTAGTATAATCAATGTAGGAACACCCCCCCCCTATTTTAATAAGTTTAATTCGTACAAATGCATTACAAATGCATTATTACTCTCATGTAACTAAGCACCAGATGTCAGATCCTTTATACGAAACTTGTTCTGTTTGTACTGTCTTGTTTATTGTGTAAGAAAATAAAAACTTTTCTGTTAAAAAAAAAAAACATTGTTCGTTCGCTCACTAATACAATGTTTTTGGCAGATGCGGGTTAACTACATTTGTTCATGCCTATTTGTCTTAAAAGAAAACGCAGCTGTTTACACATCTGGACGCAGGAGCACTAGTGTGGGACACCAGAACAAACTTTTTAGTTCTAGTGGGTCTTTACCTTTTTTTGCTAATAATTTAATGATGGCTTGCTTGCCCGTGGGTAGGTAGGAACCGCCTGACCATATGTTATGGTAGACTTCGTGGAGGGTGGGTTCCAGGAGTGTTTATAGGGATTTGTAGAATTCACCCGTGATGCCGTCTCGGCCTGGGGCTTTAGATGGGGCTAAATTCCTAATGGCATTGGAAATTTCAGGAAGGGAGATGGGTGCATTTAGAGCATCTAGTTGCCTAGCTGCCGGGCGGTATACATGATATTTATAAGGTAGGCGAAAGGGCCGGAGAATCCTATTTTAGTCATGACCATGGAAAGCCAATCGAAACTTCCGTTATCGAAGGCTTTCTCCGCATCTTGGGTGATGATAGCGTGATCTCCCTCTGGGTTACATTTGGCGCGTTCAAGGGCCATCATCACCTTTCTGATGTTCATGGTGGCTGTCCTGCCCTTCACGAACCCTGATTGGGCAGGGTGTATCAGAGAGGGTATGATGGAGGCTAATCTGGTGGCAATGATTTTGGAGAGGATCTTGACATCAAGGTTTAAGAGTGGAATAGGTCTATATGAGCCTGGTTTTAGTGGGTCTTTACCTTTTTTGCTAATAATTTAATGATGGCGTGGTTGCCCGTGGGTAGGTAGGAACTGCCTGACCATATGTTATGGTGGACTTTGTGGAGGGTGGGTTCCAGGAGTGCTTGTAGGGATTTGTAGAATTCACCCTAGATGCCGTCTGGGCCTGGGGCTTTAGATGGGGCTAGATTCTTAATGGCATTGGAAATTTCAGGAAGGGAGATGGGTGCGTTTAGAGCATCTAGTTGGGAGGGAGAGATTTGGGTGAGGGTTGTTTTCTGAAGAAAGGGAGGAATAGTAGTGTAACATGGCTTTGTTTATGCTTTTCTGAGTGGTTTTAATGGTGCCCAATGCGTCTCGGAGGGAAGTAATATAGGTAGGGCGGTTGGGGCCCTTACAGAATCTTGAAAGTTATTTGCCTGTCTTATTGTCGAATTTGTGAAGAGTGGCATCCATGTGCGCTTTTTTTAGTTAGTTCAAGAGTTTTAGGCCCAAGTGTCAAAGGACTGCTTAGCTGACAGCCATGTTTTCCTATTGTCAGGGGAGTCGTTCATGTACAGAGATCGTTGGGGTTGGTGCAGTCGGGAGCTGGCCATTTTGTCATTTTTGAGAGTGTTTCTTTTGAAAGAGGCTGCATAAGAATTTATACGTCCTCTGAGGAAGGCTTTGCTTGCTTCCCAGAATAGATTAGGGTTGTCAGAATGCAATGCGTCTGTCAAAGTGTAATCAGACCATGCATTTTCCATGTACTGTCGGAAGTCAGAGTTATTTTGAAGGTAGGATGGGAAGCGCCATAATTTGGGACTCGGGTGTAGATCAGGGTTGGCAAGCGTTGTCGAGATAGGTGCATGGTCAGATATAACAATGTTGTGGATGTCAGCGTCAAATATCAGTAGGACAAGTTCGTCTGAGCAGAAGAGGTAGTCAATTCTGGTGAAAACATTAAGGGAGTTAGAGTAGAATGTGAATTCTCTATCAGCTGGGTGCCGGAGGCGCTAGATGTCGTGGAGATGGAGGGAGTCCATCGTGGAGGCCAGAAGTGTCTGAGTAGTGGGGTCTGGGAGAGGATATGGGCGTTTGGGAGAAGCTCTATCGTCAATTAGGTGTATCGTGGAATTGAAGTCCCCGGCGATTATGTGTGGGAGGTGTGGGTCACTAAGGAGCCAGGTCGAAAGTTCACAGAAAAACTGTTTAGTGGGGTTGTTGGGTGTGTAGATGTTTGAGATTATCATATCTCTGGTCCCTATTTGAACATGGGCTCATAAAAGGCATCCCTGGGAATCTGAGTCAACAGATAGGACCGTGCAGGGGAGGTTTTTATGTATGTGTATTAGAACTTCTGCTTTGCATCCATTTGAGTCAGAACCTAGGACCGTGCCCACCCATAGTTTTTTCATACGTTGGAAGTCAGGGGTGGAAAGGTGGGTTTCCTGAGGAGGGCAATGTCGGTCTTTAGTCTTTTGAGGTGGCGAAGAATTTTCATTCTCTTATTGGGGGAACGAAGCCCTTTCACATTCCAGAAGACTATTTTCATATTAGGGGGGCCATAAGGGGGATATGAGCTGGTGTTGCATGAGTTATGTGCAATAGCATTTGGTGGTGAGCTGCAAGTATATTCAGGGATATAAAGGAACCTAGGCTGTCTGAGAGTATGAATTAAAGGTCATTTGGTGCAAGTGTACCACAGGATGAGAATGCATGGGGGAGGGTTCAGAAGGAAGAAGGTAAAAGGTAGAAACAATAAAACATATATGAGAAACTTCACTTTTTTCCGCATGGAGTCACTGAGTAGGCCAGCTTTCATTACAAGACCCATTGACTGCAGCATTTAAACCCACATTTTAGAGGGTGGTGTATGCTGGCAGCTTGGGTTGTGCACAGGGAGAGTGGTCCAAGCTATGCAGGGATGCCAGCGGAGAAAATCATGACATAAGATAAATCAATAAACAATTTATAACATTTTAGTAATGTGTAAAACAGTAGAAAAGTTTGGCCTACCAATAAGTGGAGTACCTGATGAGGAGGAGAGAACAAAACTGAGAGAACAAATTTGTGAGAGTCATCTTGGCTAGCGTTGAGCCGGCATGGCCGGTTGAAGAGCAATTGTGACTGGGACCAAAATGGCACTATAAGAGCCCTCTCAATGAGGTGTGGAGCAACATTGGTCTGGGCCAGAGGCTCTGAACCATTTAGGAGAGTCTTTGTGTGGGCTCCTTTGGTCTAGAGCATGGTGGATAGGAGTTGTTCTGAAAGAGGGGCTGAAGTGCAGACCTGTGCGTAGTGATCTTAGGAAGGCCTCTGTTTTGGATGGATCATGAAAAGAGAGCTGGTCGCCATTGGGGGCTTTGAGCTGGAGGGTAGCTAGGAAGGCTAAGGTAAATTTGATTTGTTGCTATTGTAGCTCCGAACAGATTTGTTGGAATGCTTTGCTTTTCTTGGATACTTCTAAGAAGTAGTCCGCGAAAATCAGGATTTTTATTCCGTCGATTTGGACAGATCTGGATTGCCTGAGTAATTGAGGTATTTAGCGATTATAGATCGGGTCGATTTGGGATCAGAGTTAAAGGTTCCCATGCGTTGGGCACGCTCTACAATGCAGGGGCCTGGGAGGCCTAGCGCTTCGGGAATACGCCTCGCGCAAAGGTCCATGAGGGCTGAAGGCTGTAATGATTCTGGGATGCCCACGAATCGCAGATTACTCCTTCTGGACCTATTTTCCAAATCGTCTGATTTCTCTAGAATGTATTTGTTTGTCTTGTTTTGGGTCTGTTCTTAGGATTGTGCCTGATACAGCTCCTCCTCTATATTGGCTATGCGGTGCTCAGCCTCATTCAGCCTGGAGGCATGTTCCCCTAGCTGGGCCTGGAACTGTTGCATGCCTGCGCTGACAGCTTTCTCCATGGAGGCTGTTATCATTTGGGAGAGAAGAGATGCCACAGCCTGTGCAATAAGGTTTGTGTTTTGGTCCCCTGTGTGCTGTGCTGCAGTGTCAGCTTGTGAGGAGGAGGGGGCCGAACCACCGCTTACCTCCATGTTAGGCACCGTCTCTGTGGAGGGATCTGTGTAGGCCGAAGCCGGGGCCTCGATTTGTGGCTGTGCCATTCACGCTGTCGTGGCCGTGTACGATTGCGGGCCGTTTTTTTCCATGAATCGGTCCATATCGTGACCGGGTGATAGGTGGAGGTGCTGCCGGTGAGTGTGGCGGGTTTGCGGGCTTTATATGCCATTTTAGGAGTCAAGCTGCGGGAGCTGAGGTGAAGGGCGGCTACTCCATGCGGCGCCGGAACCGGACATGTTAACAGTTCTAAACTAAACAAGCTTAAACAGCTAAGCACTTGCACATGTAATGATGTACAGTAGGGACTTGGAAATATAATTCTCGTACCCCAGGTACCGCAGAAGTGCAGGAGTTTTTATCCTCATTATAGCCCAGTAAACTCATTACTATGCCTGCACTTCATGAGTCCAACTCACTAATCAGGAAATTCACAGGCATCTCAGAGTTCTGTCCACTGGCCCCATATTTTCTCAAATTTACTAGAATATTCCCTAGCTTCGTATGTGAGTTTGTAAGTTGGTAATACCTGATTAATCAAGGTTTTGCAGTGATTGAGGGAGATTGGTGTGGAATATATCCATTGCAACTCTACCGTTTTCCTGGCGTAAAATAATAAGAAGCGTAGGAATTGTTTTTGATATGAGCTTAACACCACATCCTCGAACACCACTAATATATACCACTTTGGACTGCACAGATTGGGTAAATTAAAATTAATAGCAATAAAGTGGGTTACTTGTGACCAAAATGGTTGTATGGTTTCTCAGTTCATGAGCATATGAAGTAAATCATCCATGTCCTTATGACATTTATGGCATATGGGACTGTTTATTTTACGCATTCGGAAGAGTCTTAATGTAGTATAGTAAATTCTATGAAAGATACTAAATTGTATCATCCTGTCCTTAGCAGAGATTGCAGTGACAAAATACGTTTTAAGAAGCTCTTCCCAGTTTTCATCCGAGAGATCTGGGATGTCCACTATCAAATGATTTTTCAGAGTTTGTAATCTAATGGATTTGTGTTGCCCCTAAATCTTATAATATGAGGAGATTAGAACTGTGTGTTCTGGTTGTATTAGCGCCCTTTCTAAAGTAGAGATTTGAAAGTATATGCCTCTAAGTCCCAATTGGGACAGGGCCACATGTTTTAATTGAAGATACTTAAAAATCCATGTATTACCAATCCTGAGTTCCCGCTGTAGTACTGGGAAAGTTTGCCTTGGTCATATAGTTGATGTATATATTTGAACCCCTTTGAAGCCCAGAGGCAGGCGTCAGGTAGGTCATAAAAATGGGGAAATGTGGGGTTAAACCATATAGGGTGATTAGGGGAAATGGGATCTGGGTCATCTGGAACCAAAGAGAGACAGTGTCCGTATATTTTAAGAGAGTCTTTTAACATCTAGGTACCCTCTACAACCTTAACCGTTTTTTGATATATTAAGTTATTCAGAGCTTCATAGGAGGAAAGCGATGCTGCCCCCGCCGCTGTAGCAGCATTATCTAACTGTGGGAAAAGCCACCAGTGTATATAGACCAGTTGTGATGCATAGTAATATAGTCTTAAATTTGGCAGAGCTAATCCACCCTGAGCCGTAGGTAATTGCAACATTGCCAGGACTATTCTAGGGTTCTTGGGGAACCACAAAAATGTTGTCAATAGAGACTCAATTTCCTGAAAAATTTTCCTAGGTACATACACAGGGCTGTTTGCCAAGATATATAGGAATTTGGGCAAAAGCACCATTTTAAATAAATTAACTCTACCCATTAACGTCAATGGCAAGTTCCCCCAGCTGGTCATTTTACTTTTAAAGGATGCTATGCACGGTAAGAGGTTATTAGTTATATAGGTAGAGATCAGTAATTGTACTGTAACTCCCAAATATTTAAACACTAAAATGACTTGTAACGGGCAGTCTAAGGGAAGATCAAATGGGAGTGTGGGATCCACAGGGAACACACTGGACTTAGTCCAATTCACCCTGAGACCAGAAAAAATCCCAAAGTTACTAATTAGTTGAAGCATCACAGGGATCGTGACACGGGGATTGGAGAGGTAAAGTAACATATCGTCTGCATATAGCGATATTCGTTCTTCTAATAAACCAATCCACATACCTTGCTGATCTAGGGAAGACTGGAGAAGTTTGGCCAGGGGTTCTATAGCATGTGCGAATAATAGCGAGGAAAGTGGGCACCCCTGTCTGGTGTCCCGACGAATAGTCAAGGGTTTAGAAATTATATCATTAATCCTAATGCGGGCTAGAGGTTGGTCGTACAGTATATGGCTCCAAGGGAGCAAATTATTTCCAAACCCAAATTTCTCCAGTATATAGAAGAGATAAGGCCATTCAACGGAATCAAATGCTTTATGGGCATCAATGGTTACTACAGCTTTGGGAGTAAAATAACAGTGCAGCGCTAAAAACACTACAAGCAAACTGGCAATTTACTCATAATGTGAAAAAAAACATTTGAGAGTCCACTTAAGAGAAAAATAGAGGGGTAGATAGAAAGCAATCTCCTCTGCGGTGATAAGTGTGTTCATAAATGTTCATAAGGTGCAACGCAATCCGTGATTTCACCACCAGCTAGCCGAAATGCTCAGCTCAGTTAATAGACCCCTGAACTAACAGGTAGGTCAAAGCAGGCATTCACCACTCTTTGTGGTCATGAATGGAGGCTTAGGTAGGCAGATGGATAAGGTAGATAATCACACCCTTTTAAAAGACCGCACTCAGTAGTTTGTCCATTTTCAGCAGTGGTAACATGTAATATAAAAGTTATATATAGTGCACACTGTGTGGCTAAAGAATAACTTTTATTAAAAACGACAGGTACTCACAAATATGGCACTATAACCCTAGTTCTGGGATGGATGGTATAATACAAATCATAAGGCATGTAAGGTGGCTGCAGTGACGTCCTGGGGATTACCCCAGGACGTCACTGCAGCCACCTTACACGCCATATGATTTGTATTATACCATCCATCCCAGCACTAGGGTTATAGTGCCATATTTGTGAGTACCTGTTGTTTTTAATAAAAGTTATTTTAGGCAAACAAAGCTCATGACACTGTTAGGCATGAGATTTTCAATACAAAATAATTATCTTAAAATAAAGTATTTAGTGTGTTGATTTATATTTGTGCAATTAACCTGACTTGATACCAATTCTGGATTCTGCCGTCATTGTCTCAGCCAGATATGGACTCTTTCCTGTGCAGGTATGCTGGGGCAGCCATAAGCCTGAGTTAGGGACTAGTTTAGGGGAAGACTGTTGCTTTTGTTTAACTGTTATGCCGCGTTATTCAAGTAAAGTTTTTGAAACTTTGCCTTGTCTGAAGTTACTCAGGGTGTATTGAGGGGGTGTATTGCACGTAACCAGCATATATAGTCTACAGATTGGGTCACTAATCACATTGGGGTATGAAGATAATAGTACAAGAGTTAATACTGTGTGAAGATACAAGTGGTTACCAAGGGTTAGAAAAGTTTCTTTAGCAGCCTATCGTAAGCGTGTACATGTGACAGGTGTGATAGCTTCTAGCAGGAGGAATTGTTGTCGGCACTCTCTCCATAAACAGGTCCATCTCCCATAGCAACCGGAGCAGACCGGCACAGCGGAGGTCCCCAGCCTGTGCACAGGTATGGAAGAGTTAAGTGAGTGCATGTATGTTGTCAGCGCTAGGCAGTGCTCCATAATGCTACTGGGAGTGGGGTAACGGTGATACGTTGGACAGGTGGAGAGTGCATTGACTCTGTGTGTCCCTCCCAAATGCTTCCGTAACCATGGTGTTGTATAATACATCAAGACAGTTTATTAAAGTTCAGTCATTTGTGCAAGTAAAAGTATCCCATGTGTAATGTAGTGACCCGGACCCAAGTACCTAGTGTAGCCCAGAAGAACCCTCTTATGTAACCCTTGCTTGGCACCCAACGGGGAGGGAAACATGAAGGATGTGGCAACCACTCCATCACCCTACCCTGACATGTGTGCCTAAGATTGCCAAGTGCATTTGCAGCATGCTGCATATTCCCTGAAGACTCATGAGATTGGGGACATAAGTATTCCAGGATGCTTCGCGGAAGGGAGCAATCCTTTTTGCTTAGTCAATAAAGAGTGGGGGCAGGACCTAAAAAAGGTGTTTAGAGAAAACAAATGTTTTCAATATCTGCTTGTGTAACAGCAGGGGAGTTGGGAGATAGGGAGGAAAAATATCTAAATTGTACAGAAAGAGTGAAGGTCCCCTTAAAATAAATGTATCAATTTAATAATAAATTAATTGTATAATTATTTAAAATATATAAGAACATTTTACACTGATCTTATTCTAAACTTGATAAAAAAACAGTGAACCTTCAAAAAATATCTTTAATATTCATTAAAACATTAGTTTGTGGTCCTCTTGTACTTCCATCACAGTGTTTTTCTTTTGCTTGTATCCAGGGCAACATTAAGAAAAGAAGTACATCTTAAAAAACAATTATGAAACTCAGAATCAGATCAAATACTTTTAAAGTGGGGATAAATAATATATTTGGCTGTTGTGGCGGCAAAAGATGGAAAGACAGCAAGAATGAGCTGAACATCTGCAGCCTGAATCCCTCAAAAGCAAATGTCTGTTTTCTATCCCATGCGAAAGACCTATCTAATCAAACTCAAAGATTTATTTTGACATACACGCAAGGTATGATGCCTACCTACAAAGCCCTTTTTAAGACAACTTGCATTAGGATCGTGTTAAAATAAACAGAATCAAACTTTTGGTCAAAATATCAAAATAAACTAAGGATAAAACATATAACTTCTAAATGATGTGAAAAGAACCCATCAACATGCTGATAAAAAGCTTTCATGGTAACAGCACCTTCATCAGCCTGTCATCAACCTTTAAAAAGTCTTTGCCTGGAAACTCTTGATTTCCTGATATCCATTAGTGTACAAATGTAGGCAAACTGCTAATTTAATGGTTGAAATAGATACAGTATGTGTAAAGTGTACCTGTAAAAAAAACAATAATTGTTCAAACATCTCACTAATTCAGAAATCCCTCTAAGAAAGAGCATCCAAATCCTGACCTCCCTTTTCTCTACTGCAGTTAAAAGAAAAGTACACTTTTGTAAATGTAGCGGTACCCCTGTGAGGGCTGCTGATTGACTCTATACCCTACTGGCTACCCCGACTCTGCAGATCCTCTCTTACCTCTGACACCTTCTGATACTGTACTGGGTGACACAGTGACAGGTGGTGAAGGGGTTAACTGAGGGGGTAATCAGGGAGTGATCGGGGATAAATTGTGTGCCTATGTGAGCTGGTGTCAGTGTAGTGTCGGTGCAACTCACTGTTTGATGCTCTCTCCTCTCCGTCTGGAACGAAAAGACCGACTTGAGGAGAGATGACATCACTTCCCCTGTCAGTGTTTACACTTACACAACAGGGGAAGGATCTCATTCGCCAGGAGTGATCACCAGGTCCAGGCCAGATTTCATTGGCATGGGCCTGGGAATTGATCAGTTCCTGATCAAATACGATCGTAGCGGCCAGCGTGGGGGCGCGCATGCGCACCCCCTAGCCAGCCACACGCATACTAACGGAGTAAAACTGCAG
This sequence comes from Aquarana catesbeiana, assembly GCF_042186555.1. Lineage (NCBI taxonomy): Eukaryota > Metazoa > Chordata > Amphibia > Anura > Ranidae > Aquarana > Aquarana catesbeiana. Next base: position 83,195,440 of record NC_133324.1, on the reverse strand, counting down.
CGGCTGGTCCGGAACTGGTTAAAGAGATGAGTTTTGAGATGTGATTTAACCACTTCCATACTGGGCCATAGACAAATGAAGCAGGCAGGAACATGGCGATGGGGGGGAGGGTCCAGAGACAGTGATAGCCAGCGCGGATGATATTCCAGAGGGTAGTGTTGGGGGCATTAGTGGTAGGTTAACCAAAGCACAAAAACACAAGGTGAGTATAGTAGCAAGTCCTAGTTGCAATTTTGAAACACCCAATACGAGGACAATATGCGACCGGTCTAAACTATGTGGCATGTTCACCAATGCCAGGAGCATGGCAGACAAGATGGGTGAACTAGAGATACTGTTGTACAAGGAGGATTTGGATTTTGTGGGAATTTCAGAGACCTGGTTCAACAGCTCTCATGATTGGCTGGCAAACATTCAAGGGTATACCCTATACCGCAAGGATAGAGAGGGTAAAAAAGGGGGAGGGGTATGCCTATATATCAAGAATAATGTACAAGCGAATGTGAGAGATGACATCACTGAGGGAGCTAGAGAGGAGGTGGAATCCTTATGGGTAGAGCTCCAAAGGGATGAAGCTAAGGGGAAAATAATACTGGGAGTATGCTATAGGCCCCCTAACCTGAAGGAGGAAGTGGAGACGGATCTCCTATCACAAATTGGATTAGCAGCAAGGATGGGAAGTGTTATCATAATGGGGGATTTTAATTATCCAGACATAGACTGGGAGTAGGGAACCGCCCATTAATTTAAGGCTCGCCAGTTCCTTAAGTAAGTCGCATATAATACTTTTCTGTTGTAATGCGATTTCTGTAGTCGCAAATGTAAGTCGCATATAATACTTTTCTGTTGTAATGCGATTTCTGTAGATATAGGTAACAAACAAATATTTAAGTATATACCAATAATCATGCTGTTACTTAAAATTTTAGAATGTGATGCAGTCCCTCCCTGAGGAAGACTTTATCCTTACAATAAGTTGAAACGCGTTGGAAATCTGCTATCAGGATGCCATCACACCTATCGGGGGTGGTACTTGTAACTAGCAGTAGGATGCATCATATGTTTCCATATATCTGATGTTTTTATAATTATTCTTAACTAGATTAATGTGTATGTTCATGTATATCCTATTCGTTTTTGTATCAATAAACTTCTTTTTAACTATAATTCAACACTGCCAATTTCTGCATTGCCCTTAAAATCCCATCCAATCCAATCCATTTTGAGGTACACATCTAGTTCTAAAAATTACAAGGGATGCTGGCAATGACACGGCCAACCCTCTGAGTCATACATTTATGTAAACGCCAGTTCCTTAATGTCTTGCAGGACAATTTTATGGGTCAGATGGTAGACGCACCAACTAGAAATAAAACATTACTGGATCTACTGATTACCATCAATACAGACCTGATCACAGATGTGGAAATACGGGGCAATTTAGGTAACAGCGATCACAGGTCAATTAGTTTCAGTATAAATCACACAAATAGGAAACATAAAGGGAATACAAAGACACTGAATTTCAAAAGAGCCAACTTCCCTAAACTACAAACCTTGCTAAAAGGCATAAATTGGGATAAAATATTAGGAACAAAGAATACGGAGGAGAGATGGGTTTGCTTTAAGAGCATATTAAATAAGGGCATTAGCCAATGTATCCCATTGGGTAATAAATTTAAAAGAGCGAACAAAAATCCTGGATGGCTTAACTCCAATGTAAAAATGCATATAAAAGCAAAGGAGAAGGACTTCAAAAAATACAAGGTTGAGGGATCATCCTCAGCATTCAGACTTTATAAAGAATGCAATAAGAAATGTAAGGGTGCAATTAGGACGGCTAAGATAGAACATGAAAGACACATAGCGGAGGAGAGCAAAAAAATCCCAAGAAATTCTTTAAGTATGTAAACAGTAAAAAAGGGAGGACAGACCATATTGGCCCCATAAAGAACGAGGAAGGACATCTGGTTACAAAGGATGGGGAGATGGCAAAGGTATTGAGTGTATTCTTCTCCTCAGTCTTCACGAGTGAATCGGGGGGCTTCAGTAACCAAAACTGCAGTGTTTATCCTCATGATACAACACAGGAAGCACCTCCATGGTTAACAGAGGACGGAATTAAAATTAGACTTGAGAAACTTAACATTAATAAATCACCGGGACCAGATGGCTTGCATCCGAGGGTACTTAGGGAACTCAGTCAGGTGATTGCCAGACCGTTGTTCCTAATTTTTACAGACAGTCTATTGACTGGAATGGTACCAGCTGATTGGAGAAAAGCCAATGTAGCACCAATATTTAAAAAGGGCCCAAAAAACATCCCTGGGAATTACAGACCAGTTAGCCTAACATCAATAGTATGTAAAATCTTGGAGGGGATGATAAGGGACTATATACAAGATTTTAGTAATAAGAACGATATCATTAGCAGTAATCAGCATGGATTCATGAAGAATCGTTCTTGCCAAACCAATCTATTAACCTTCTATGAGGAGGTGAGTTGCCATCTAGATAAAGGAAGGCCCGTAGATGTGGTGTATCTGGATTTTGCAAAAGCATTTGACACAGTTCCCCATAAATGTTTACTGTACAAAATAGGGTCCGTTGGCATGGACCATAGGGTGAGTACCTGGATTGAAAACTGGTTACAAGGGCGTGTTCAGAGGGTGGTGATAAATGGGGAGTACTCAGAATGGTCAGGGGTGGGTAGTGGGGTTCCCCAGGGTTCTGTGCTGGGACCAATCCTATTTAATTTGTTTATAAACGATCTGGAGGATGGGATAAACAGTTCAATCTCTGTATTTGCAGACGATACTAAGCTAAGCAGGGCAATAACTTCTCTGCAGGATGTGGAAACCTTGCAAAAAGACCTGAACAAATTAATGGGGTGGGCGACTACATGGCAAATGAGGTTCAATGTAGAAAAATGTAAAATAATGCATTTGGGTGGCAAAAATATGAATGCAATCTATACACTGGGGGGAGAACCTCTGGGGGAATCTAGGATGGAAAAGGACCTGGGGGTCCTAGTAGATGATAGGCTCAGCAATGGCATGCAATGCCAAGCTGCTGCTAATAAGGCAAACAGAATATTGGCATGTATTAAAAGGGGGATCAACTCCAGAGATAAAACGATAATTCTCCCGCTCTACAAGACTCTGGTCCGGCCGCACCTGGAGTATGCTGTCTAGTTCTGGGCACCAGTCCTCAGGAAGGATGTACTGGAAATGGAGCGAGTACAAAGAAGAGCAACAAAGCTAATAAAGGGTCTGGAGGATCTTAGTTATGAGGAAAGGTTGCGAGCGTTTAACTTATTCTCTCTGGAGAAGAGACGCTTGAGAGGGGATATGATTTCAATTTACAAATACTGTACTGGTGACCCCACAATAGGGATAAAACTTTTTCGCAGAAGAGAGTTTAATAAGACTCGGGGCCACTCATTACAATTAGAAGAAAAGAGGTTTAACCTTAAACTACGTAGAGGGTTCTTTACTGTAAGAGCGGTAAGGATGTGGAATTCCCTTCCACAGGCAGTGGTCTCAGCAGGGAGCATTGATAGCTTCAAGAAACTATTAGATAATCACCTGAATGACCGCAACATACAGGGATATGTAAGGTAATACTGACACATAATCACACACATAGGTTGGACTCGATGGACGTGTGTCTTTTTTCAACCTCACCTACTATGTAACTATGTAACTATGTAACATCTCCTCCATCCGGGGGCCCACAGCGTGGCAATCAGGGATAAGGCATGTCCCTTGGACACAGCCCATCCCCGATCATCCCCGATGCTGATGGAGTAACATTACTGGTGTGGGCTTGGAAGGATAGTATACTGTTGAGGATGACACCCAGGCTTTTTACCTGAGGGTAGGGAAAGACTGTGGAGTTATCAATATGAACTGAAAAAGCTATGTCAGGGTGAATTGCATGCCAATGAGGAAAACCTCAGTTTTATCACTGTGCAATTTGGAAGAGATCTGGGATATAATTTCCTGTAAGCAGTCAATAAGGGATTTGGGTGGAAGGGTGGTAGTATTCTCCAGTTCCCTGGGACCCCTGTATATTGTGCTATGCTCAGTCCTTCGCAGCCTGTGTGTGGTACCGATCCACCGTTCATCATTTCTGTGGCTGGCACCATTCCAGTCTCTCAGTCACCTTGGCTGGTAGCCACTGGGGTAGGGTCCTAGGAGTGGGAAGTAGCCAACCCTTCCCCACCATCAGGAGGAATGGAGAAATCTACCTTTTCCTTAGACTCTGAAGTGTACCCAACCATTGTCAGTGGTGTCGGGCGGCACAGTGGTGTGGATAGCACTTTAGCCTAGCAATAAGAAGGGTCGCTGGTTCGAATCCCAACCACGACACTACCTGCTTGGAGTTTGCATGTTCTCCCTGTGCCTGTGTGGGTTTCCTCCGGGTACTCCGGTTTCCTCCCACACTCCAAAGACATGCTGGTAGGTTAATTGGATCCTGTCTAAATTGTCCCTAGTATGTATGAATGTGAGTTAGGGACCCTAGATTGTAAGCTCCTTGAGGGTAGGGATTGATGTGATTGTACAATGTATATGTAAAGCGCTGCGTAAATTGACGGCGCTATATAAGTACCTAAAATAAATAAAAGGATAGGCTTTCCTTGGCTGTGGTTGGCAAGTCCAAGACAGAGTACTTGGGCCATACTTGCACCACGAGCCCTGCAAGGTGGCATATACAATTTTGCTTTTATCAGATGATGTCTTGGCTTAAACCTTACCCCTCTGGGAGCAGGATGATTCCATGACCTCGGATATTGTTAAGTTTCTGTCTACCTTATGATGCATCCTTGCGACGGACGTTTGATGAGCATGGCTGAACATTCCCTGTTGCTACTGTTCTATTTCGGTTACACCACAGCCCCACTACTGTGGGCCAGTATGTTGTGCTCTTTCACACTCTTTTCTGGGAGTTGGCATGGAACAATGAGGCCCTCATGGCTACACTTTGTCAAGGCCTAAACGTGTAATATGACTGGTAGAATGTGTTCATCTGGTTTGAATAATCTCATATCCCACAGTACTCAGATCGATATCTGCTTTCAAAAAAGGGTCTCTGAGCTCTCCAGGTAACCTAGACTACCTTCATCTTGGCATTTTTCAGAATCTCCCCAAATTATGGACGTACTTCCAGGGTCCTCTACTTCCCAGGATGAACCTATGCAGCTAGGCAGGACCAGACTCAAAGCTTATGCATTTACTGCGAGGAGAAATGTTATTTCTTCTCTTAAAGCGGAGTTCCACACAAAAATGGAACTTCCGCTTTTTGGAACCCTCCCCCCCTCCGGTGTCACATTTGGCACCTTTCAGGGGGGAGGGGGGTGCAGATACCTGTCTAAGACAGGTATTTGCTCCCACTTCCGGCATAGACTCCCATCTTCCCGTCCCGACCGCGCTGTCTGCTGGGAACACACAGCTCCCAGGAGAGAGCGGGGACCACTAGGGACGCGCAGCGCAACTCGCGCATGCGCAGTAGGGAACCGGGAAGTGAAGCCGCAACGCTTCACTTCCTGATTCCCTCACCTAGGATGGTGGCGGCAGCTGCCGAGAACCGAGCTGGTTCTCAGCGTCCCCTGCTGACATCGCTGGACCCTGGGACAGGTAAGTGGCCATGTATTAAAAGTCAGCAGCTGCAGTATTTGTAGCTGCTGGCTTTTAATATTTTTTTTTTTTTTGGCGGTGTGGGTGAACCCCCGCTTTAATACTCCCATCATCTGCAAAACCTCAGAAGTCTAATTCCTTTCTGGGGTGGGGTTCCAAATGATCATAATTTTACTATCACCTCAATCCTGTTAGTCCCAGGACAAGTATCATCAGTGCCAGTTATTCTCAGTTACTTTTGTTATTTTTACCAAAAGTACAGTTCTGGATCTACTCCAAGGCTAATTCGAGACAACCTTTCAGCATTCACAATAAACACTGCATGTAATATCCCTAGAGTAATATTTTCATCCACATTTGTTATGCTTTTCTACAGTAAAATATCTTGTAGGCATGCCTTTTGTTTAAGTCCAACAGGAAGAAAACTTGCTTGTCTCTTGTGACCTTCACTGCCTCTAAAGTCTCACTTTAAATACACAGGAACTATGCTGCCAGTTACTTTTTTACTACCAACTGACATCCTGTTACACACAGGTGTAGTGTATTCATCCAGCCAGGCAGTTGTCATTTGACCATGTCATGATTTAGCATCTGGGGTGTGATCAGTCATTAGGTTACCAGCCATAGTTTTTGTCCTCACTTGCTTATTCTTCTTGACGTTTTTTTTACCTTTAGCTGCTTTTCCGGTTCTTTGTTTGCGTTGCGACTTACTGCTCTTTGAAGGCAAACATCAGCTTGTGTCCTGGATAGGGTAGCTTGTTCTAGTTTCAATTTGCCTAAGGCAGAATTTGCTAGCTTATGCTGTGACTTTGGATTTTTGGCTTGACCTTTTTTTGTTGACCTCACATGACATTTACCTGTTTAGCACTGCTATAATTCCTAATTCCTATGATTCGGATGCTCTGGTTATCCCCCACACTGACTCCTGTCCTGGCTTTTCTCTTGACTAGGTTTCTGTCATGTCACATCTTGACTATATTCATGTCACAGCCTTTGATCTAGACCCAATAACCAAAATCTCATATAAGTTTTACCAGGGCCCTTTTTCTCGGAGAATTGGTGCAGGAACTCCTTCTGAGTCATCCTTTGTTTCTGCTTCCTACCCAACTCTGAGCACCATCCCTTGGTTCCACCTTCTATCCACCTGCCTGTACCACCCCTTTTAAAGAATAAAGAACCAAGTATCATTTTGTGCTACTAAGTGATTTGCACGGAATTAGTTATCCATAATTAAAAAGACCGTGAATAGATCCTCTGCAGTGAGCAACAATAGACCCCACCCCAGCAACAGTAGACCCCCAATATATCACCCACACAACAATAGAACAATAGACTCCCTAGCAACAATGGACCTCTCCCCCCCCCCCCCCCGCAACAAAATATTACTACCCTAACAACAATGGACCACCAGCAGCAACAACATATCTCCAAGCAGCCAGCATGAATAGACCCTCCAGGAGCCAGTAACAATAGACATCTCCCTCAACAGTAGATCCCTCCCAGAAACATAAGAACCCCATCAGCAACAATAGACCTCCACACAAAAATAGATCATCACCAGCGATAATAGATCCCCCAACAGCCAGCCTCAGTAGACCCTCCAGCACACCCCAGCACTCCTTGCCATTACATTCATTCATTGTTGGAGGTGTCGGAACTGCGTTCACCCTGAAAAAAAGCCCTGAGTATTACCAGGTTAATGTAAATTTAAAAAGCATCATTGATATTTTTAAACAGGTAGCTGTTATAAGAATAATACTTGGTGATCCTGCCATGAAAGTAAATGTTAAGGCACTTCCTGAAATGGTTTGATAACAGTTTCTCCATTGTGCTCCTGCATTATTATCACTCCTGGTAGAGACTAAATTCAGCCATGCAGACACACATTACATAGACAAAGTCCCCTACAATTTAGCCTGGGACATCAGTTTTTTGTTTTTTTTTTTGTTTTTTGTTTTTTTTGCTAAGCTGAAAAAAGGACACAATTTAGTTTCTATAGAAGAAACACATTCCGTTTCTTTATTTATGAATTTTGTTTTATACATGTAATCTGTCTAGCTTGTACTTTACCATACCATGCTGTCAGTTTTCTGCAGAGTCTTGTTCAGCAGCATGTACGTTTTTAATTGATACAAATATTTGAGCTGCAGGTGTTAGGGGAAAAAAAATTGTTAAAAAATAAACACCTTACCCATTGTGAAATGATTGAACCACCATATGGCTTTAAGCATCATGTGCATATAGGGTTTAAAGGGTATATTTTTGATAATTAAATGCATAGATACCCACACGTACTTCAAAGGCTTCAAAGACATATTTAAAGTTTTCCGTCTTTTTTGATGTTCATAAAAAATTATTAACAGAAGCAGAATCAGTTTGTGGTTGGATTTATCATCTTACACACGGTGTGTACTTCCTGCCAGTGCCACAAGCTCTAGATTCCAACCAAACTGTGGTATCGGAAAAAACTAATTACATCTTCCTCTCATATGGCTTGCAGGAGCAACCTGGCTGGTGATCTTGCACAAGTTTTTATTTTAGGGATTTTAAGAGTGCTTTGAAGAAAAAAAAAAAAAAAGACTGTTCAATCCTGGTTTATATTCTTGAAAATATAGCGTATGTCAGGGCAAAAAACACTACCTAAAATTCAGTGAGCTCCTAATTCCCTGTTTGGGCTGACAACAGACTGCCTCTATATCCACTTGACCTCCGGAAGATTTACCCCCCTTCGTGACCAGTCCATTTTTTGCGATATGGCACTTTGTTACATTAACTGACAATTGCGCGACACTGTACTCAAATAAAATGTATGTCCTTTTTTTCTCACAAATAGAACTTTCTTTTGGTGATATTTGATCACCTCTGCGGTTTTTATTTTTTTGTGCTATAAACAAAAAAATACTGACAATTTTGAAAAAAAAAATTCTGCTATAAAACATATCCAATAAAAAAAAGTAAAAAAAATCAAATTTCTTCATAAATTCAGGCCAATATGTTTATATATGCTACATATTTCGGTAAAAAATCACAATAAGTGTAAATTAATTGGTTTGTGCAAAAGCTATATCGTCTATAAACTATGGGATACAGTGCCTTGAAAAAGTACTCATACCCCTTGAAATTTTCCACATTTTGTCATGTTACAACTAAGAACGTAAAAATTTATTTTATTGGGATTTTATGTGATAGACCAACACAAAGTGGTGCATAATTGTATAGTGGAAGGAAAATGATAAATGGTTTTCCAATTTTTTTGTGTAAAGTGTGGCGTGCATTTGCATTCAGCCCCCTTTACTCTGATACCCCTAACTAAAATCTAGTTGAACCAATTGCCTTCTGAAGACACATAATTAGTAAATAGAGTCCACCTGTGTGTAATTTATTCTCAGTATAAATACAGCTGTTTTCTTCAGCATGGACAGGGAAGCTGGTCAGAGTTGATGGGAAGATGGATGGAGTCAAATACAGGGCAATCTGTAACATGTTCTATATCCGAGTCCGTCGGAAATGCCAACAGAAAAAGTCCAATGGGGCATACACACGGTCGGAATGTCCGACCAAAAGCTCCCATCAGACTTTTTCCGTTGGGAAGTCCAGCCGTGTGTACACGGCATTAGAGTCTACAAAAGACTTGAGACTGGGGCAGAGGTTCACCTTCCAGCAGGACAATGACCCTAAATATACAGCCAGAGCTACAATGGAATGGTTTAGATCAAAGCATATTCATGTGTTAAAATGACCCAGTCAAAGTCCAGACCTAAATCCAATTCTCAATCTGTGGCAAGACTTGAAAATTGCTATTCACAGACGCTCTCCATCCAATCTGACAGAGATTGAGCTATTTTTAAAAGTAGAATGGGCAAAAATGTCACTCTCTAGATGTGCAAAGCTGGTAGAGACATCCCCAAAAAGACTTACAGCTGTAATTGCAGTGAAAGGTGGTTCTACAAAGTATTTATTTTATTTATTTATTTATTTCAGGTACTTATATAGCGCCGTCAATTTACGCAGCGCTTTACATATATATATTATACATTCACATCAGTCCCTATACCCTCAAGGAGCTTACAATCTAAGGTCCCTAACTCACATTCATACCTATACTAGGGCCAATTTAGACAGGATCCAATTAACCTACCAGCATGTCTTTGGAGTGTGGGAGGAAACCGGAGTACCCGGAGGAAACCCACGCAGACACAGGGAGAACATGCAAACTCCAGGCAGGTAGTGTCGTGGTCGGGATTCGAACCAGCGACCCTTCTTACTGCTAGGCGAGAGTGCTACCCACTGCGCCACTGTGCCGCCCAAGTATTGACTCAGGGGGGCTGAATACAAATGTACACCACACTTTTCACATATTTATTTGTAAAAAATGTTAAAAACTATTTATCATTTTCCTTCCACTTCACAATTATGCGCCACTCTGTGTTGGTCTATCACATAAAATCCCAATAAAATACATTTATGTTTTGGGTTGTAACATGACAAAATGTGGAAAATTTCAAGGGGTATGAATACTTTTTCAAGGCACTGTATATTTATGGAATTTTTATTTATTTTATATTTTTTACTAGTAATGGCGGAGATCAGCGACTTATAATGGGACTTCAAAATTGCAGAGGACAAGTTGGAACTTTAAATGAGGCACGTGAATACAAAGAGATGATTGGTCAACATATAGTATATTTATTGACATATAAACATGTGATAGCATAATTCAATTTCATACATACATAAGTAAAAATTACTTCATCTATATACACACCCATAAAACATTATATACATGATATAAAAATGACAGCAGTATATATTATGAGAAATAAAAAATATGTATCTCTGCGCTGTGGTGGGGCGGCAGCTAACACAGATAAGTAATATACCAAACTTATAACTAATCTTAAGAAATAGTGTGTGGTGCCAAAAGTAAATGAACAGCGATGAGATGAGAATACTGTGTTATAAATGGACAGTGCTTTTAAAAAAAAAAAAAGTCCAATCTTGTGGATGGAAATCAACACTAAAAAACAGTGAACAAAATAGATTTAAAGAGGGAGTCCACCTAAAAAAAAAAATTATTAAAAGCCAGCAACTACAAATACTGCAGCTGCTGACTTTTAATAAATGGACACTTACCTGTCCTGGAGTCCAGCGATGTCGGCAGCCGAAGCCGATCAAACACTCGGCTGCTGCCGCTGCCATTCTCTGTGAGGGAAGCAGGAAGTGAAACATTGCGGCTTCACTTCCCGATTCCCTACTGCACATGCGTGAGTTGCGCTGCGCGTCCTAAGTGGTTCCCGCTATCTCCTGGGACCTGTGTGTTTCCCAGGAGACAGCAGTGGGGTGCAGGAAGGGGCGTGACTCCAGCGGAAGTCTATTACAGGAAGTGGATGCAAATACCTGTAGTAGACAGGTATCTGCACCCCTCTCCCCCCTGAAAGGTGCCATTGTGGCACCGGAGGGGGGGAGGAATCAGATGAGCGGAAGTTCCACTTTTGGGTGGAACTCCGCTTTAAATGCACAGTTCCATGATTGGATCAGCAATATTAAATTATTGGTAAAAAAAACACATCAGTTCAGTGCAAAGATGTGCACAAAAATTTGGTGGTGAATTGAAAAGTAAAGAGGTGATCCAGTACAGTGTTCCAGAATCGTCCGCACCCCTGTGAAATGGACACTCACCAGAAATGCTGGCTGCTGTTACAGCAGCAAACACTCACTCAGTGTAGATCTGTGCCATCTGTTGTGAGGAGTAAATAAAGCTCACCAGGAGCCAGATGAAGTCTCCATAGTGCAGGATTTATTGGAATTGTAAGTTAAAAGCCGAAATAAAATGAATCATAAAAACATATGACAATGGGTGCCACCGCCGACCTGGTATCGGACAGTGGCCTGAAGTCAGCACTAGTGTCTGCTCCCCTAAGCTTTTCATCCAATAGGATGTTATCAAGGGGTCCTGATAACATCCTGTTGGACTAAAAGCTTTGGGGAGCAGACACTAATGCTGACGTCAGGCCACTATCCGATACCGGGTCGGCAGTGGCACCCATTGTCAACATAAAAAACCTTCAATTAAAGTTTACGAAAAATCTTAATGTGGGTGTGCTCCACTCCAACAAACACCGGAAGCAAAAGACAGATATGTTCTCACCTTATAACAGGGCTCTTTCAAATTTCTTTGGTAACATTACACCTTCTCCCCTTTAAGAACCAATACAATCGAAGGTTGTCTTCAATACAAGGTTGTCTCTATAATCATAATATCCATAAAAGGATACAAAAAAAGAAACAGATAGTGCTCTTTTTATATAAACAATGGATGTCTTTAATTTCTGCTTATTTCTTCTTTATTTTATTTCCCTCAAAAAAAGTGTTCAGAGGCTAAACCACACCATTCGTGCAAAGCAGGATGAAACCCGCTTCTGGCTGCTCCTCACAGATTCCAAGTGTCAGCTGCAGCACTCGCTCGGATCGGGCTGCAAATTCACAGAAGAAGGGCAGCCTCGAGCTGTTGTATGTGAACCTCATAATGCTCCACCCTACACGTTACGTCAAATTGTCTATTTCAAGGAAGTCAATTATTGGTGAGTGTGAAGATTTTTGATTTAAAACAGATTGCTACTGCTGCACTGAAAATCCCAAGCAGTGTTGCCTACTAGACTACACAACACCCCCTATCCTCTACCTTCCTCTTTCCCATTCCACATGCATACTTCAATTTTTTCCTTGCAAAACAATGCTGCTGTCTTGACTCCCATGACCCAGCACACACACTGCGCTAGGAGTGAGCCTATATAAATTGTAATTTGAACCTACAGTATATAAATTGTAACTGAGCTCCCTCAATAACTAGTTACCTTTGCAAGAATTTTACAAGCCTGCGGCACTCACAAAATAAAGAGCATCTTGGCCCTATTCATTAAGGAGAATTACCACTCTGTCCTACATTTATTGAACAATAATGCAGAATGCAACACTGCCGTCATCACGTCAGCACCATCACCTGGAGAAGATCAGAAGAAGGGAACATGCATCATGTGTCTTGCTTGGAGACAGTCGGAAAAGGTCATGTAGATTGGCTAGCAGTTTGGAGCCACACAGCTAGGGCATTATGTGGCCACACTGCAGCTTGTCTTCCCTTCCTGGCCTTTGATGAACAACACAGCAGAGGAGAGGGGAAGGATGGTAACTGGCCACGTGCACTACCATGACTTAGGCATGCAGAGCCTGGGAAAAAGGGGAACTAGGAAGGGGGAAGTGCTGTGCTGAATAGCAGTCAGAACCCCTGGGGGACATATGGAGGGAAATGAATGTGCTCCAGTGGATTCAGCAGATGAATGGATTCACTGGCTCAACATCCAGTGGATGGTGAGCCAGGACAGAGACTGTGTTTATACTTATTGATGAGAGGTGTGCAGTGTCACAATAGAGAGAAAGTACTGGGTAACGAAATTCAACACAAAGGAAGGAGGAAGTGCAGCCTACACATCATCCACCTCCACCCAGCCAACAGGAACCACCATCAGAGGAAAAACTGCATCTGTGAGGACATTAACCAGATGCCAAAGTGGAGAGTGGCCTTTGGCCACCCTTGTATGTGTTAAACTTTGCCTACACTTGCTGGAATTTTACTGTCACTGGCAAAGCCTTAGTTATATGGGTTCACCACATCCCCTCATGGTCAGCATTTTGGACGATTTGTGAAAATACCTTTATCCTTGTGGATTACAAACACCTTTATTTGTAGGTTGAGCAATCCTTTATTATACTTAAAGAGCCCCACCACCGGCAGACTTTCTGCCAGATTTACACACTGTTCAGTGGTTAGCTAGTGTCTAATGAGTGCAGTTACGCTCCAACATTTCGCTCAATCCGTTTTGATACATATCAGATATACTAGCTGCATTGGTTGATAATTTATTACTATTTGCAGTCGTTTTCCACTTGCCTAGTGCTTTTAAGGCAAGGCCTTTCATGGGCGTTAAAAAGAATGCACCTATTCATCTCATTGTAGTTTTTCACAAAGTTGCTGTTATTGAACTGTTGCCCTTGTTATTGTCCAATCCACTTACCAGATACTTTCTTGCCTCTATTTTAATAAAGCCCAAGAACTCAACATTTCTATCAGTTTCATCAGAGTTCATTGCTACAGTAGGTATAAATAGTAACAAAATAAGGTGGTGGAGTGCATCCAGAACTAGGCGGTTGATTAGGGAGGCTTAGCCCAAAGTTGGACTTTAAAGTTCAAGTTTCCTGTCTTTGGCCAAAACTAACTATTCCCAAAATTAAGTTATTTGGTCATTGTGATCACTGTATCACACTGTAGTACAATCAGCTACATATAGTGTTCCACGGCAGTACAGGTGACTTCCCATCAAAATCGAATCTGGCCAAGTGAAGTGCCATTCAGAGGAAGTCTAGTATTAGCCTTTCATTTGGTGATAAATGGTAGTGGATATCTCCTTATTTTTTTGGCCCAAAATAGTAAAAAAACAAAACATTTTTTTAAAATGTAACTGTACAGTATATTTCTTGCTACTACCAAAACCTACCACCAAAGAATAACTCAAAATAAATTATCCTGCTCCTGATGATCGTAGTGATACCACATATGTGTATGCTACTTGTTGTTTGTACCCGTAGGAGAGCCCAGAAACAATAGTGCACATTTTGCTTTTTTTTTTATTATCCTGCCTAAAACACAACGACATTGATACTAATTATAAAAAAAATCCTGCCCGAAAAATACTGACCCTGACCTTTGATCTTGACCTTTGACCCTGACCCAAATACTAACCCTGGGGCTAATCTAGATCAAACCTTAATCTAGGTGGGGTTTTTTTAATTATTATGATCTTTTATTTTTCTACACACACTTTTTTTTTTCTATCTCTGCAAGGACAGAGAAAGATGCAATGTATTTGTCTCATGTCTCATTGTCACAGGGGTGGGCTCCACAGTGACTAATCACTGTGAAAGCCAAGCAGAGGCTATCACAGTGATAAGGTGACCTGGAATCGGATGTTATGGGTCCTGGGGCTCTCGGTGAGACCCCTGTCTCTGTGCTGGGAGCACGCCATGCGGCGCACTTACAGCATAAAGGAAGATATATGCAAATATGCAGCTGCACAAAAAAAAGCCCAGTGCAGTGGGGCCGCATATTTGCATAATGTTCGGCGTGAAGGGGTTAAAAGAGCTGCTCTTCACTGAACGGAATTTTTTAAAAAAATTTACACTGGTAGATGTCCCTCGGGGCAGTGCCCCACTCCCTGTGACTTTTGACAATGGTTTGCCTTTTAGCCCTGTAAATGGAGATAATTGCTTTTAAAGATTTAGCTCCCATTGACTTCCGGTTAACATTCCAACTGAGAACTGAGAAACAGTTCAGCAAAGATCCCGCAAACCAAACCCAATTACATTCAGCTCATCAATAGAAATGATATGATCAGTCTAAGTGTTGTAATAATAGAGAATCACTGAGAAAAGCAGCATACCTATAAAATGAACAAGAAAATACATTTCAGAAAGTGTAGCAATTATACTGTATACTTTAGATTTTTTTTTCTTTTCACATAATTGAAATTTTCCTTTGATGATGATCAGATCATAGTAACAGATTCACATCTGTCAAATACTGTATGTACAGTATCTCACAAAAGTGAGTACACCCCTCACATTTTTGTAAATAGTTTATTAAATCTTTTCATGTGACAACACTGAAGAAATTACACTTTGCTACGATGTAGTGAGTTTACAGCTTTTATAACAGTGTAAATTTGCTGTCCCCTCAAAATAACTCAACACACAGCCATTAATGTCTTAACAGCTGGTAACAAAAGTGAGTACAAAAGTGAAAATTTCCAAATTGGGCCCAATTAGCCATTTTCCCTTTCCGGTGTCATGTGACTTGTTAGTGTTACAAGGTCTCAGGTGTGAATGGGGAGTGTTAAATTTGGTGTAATCGCTCTCATACTGGTCACTGGAAGTTCAACATGACACCTCATGGCAAAGAACTCCCTAAAGATCTAAAAAAAGAATTGTTGCTCTACATAAAGATGGCCTAGGCCAGGGCTTGACAAATTTTCTTGGAATCTAGGAGCCAGCTAAAAAAGTTAGGAGCCAGGTTTTTTTTTTAAACGACCGACAAAGCTTTATTTTCAATATAAAAAAAAACTAATCTTAAATTTACACAGAAAGACCGCCCCACTAGCGGCCGAATAGCGCCACTAAAACGACGGTAAAGCGGAGCTAAAAATAGCGCCGCTTTACCGCCGACGCCCCCCGCAGCTCGGTGTGAAAGCGCTCTAAGGGTCCGATCAGGTCCGCCTGAAAAACGGACAGGCGAACCTAATCAGACAGCCTGTGGGAAAGGGACCAAGCAGGGAGATAACAAATAAATTAATTTTAATTAAGAAAAAAAAAAAAAAACAGTTTTTACTTTAAAATTTAAATAAATAAAAATTAAAGCTATTAAGAAAAAAAAAAAAAAAAAAAAAAAAAAAAAAAGGGCTATCCCCACACTCACTTTCTTCTCTACTTTGGGAAGGAGATGGGCGGGTAGTGAAAACAGGCAGGTATCCATTATCCATTAGCATTGCATTAGCATTGCTGGTTGTAATACCAACGGCCACCACAAGATGGCGCCAGATTCCAGAAGGACCGAAGAAGGCCGCAAAGCCGCGGCCTCAATTACCGGCGGCCCGACGCGATTGCACGGGGGGGGGGTCGGAGTCCGCACGGAGACAGGATACCCCCAGCTGTGCCGCCCCAGGCGCCAGGTCACTAATTCTAGTCGCAAATGCGACCTGGTGCCCGGGGTTTGTCGAGCCCTGGCCTAGGCTATAAGAAGATTGCCAAGATCCTGAAACTGAACTGCAGCATGGTGGCCAACACCTTACAGCGGTTTAACTGGAAAGGTTCCACACAGAACAGGTTGCCATGGTCGACCAATGAAGGTAAGGGCATGTGCTCAGCGTCATATCCAGAGGTTGTCTTTGGGAAATAGACGTATGAGTGCTGCCAGCATTGCTGCAGAGGTTGAAGGGTTGGGGGGTCAGCCTGTCAGTGCTCAGACCATACGCCGCACACTGCATCAAATTGGTCTGCATGCCTGTCGACACAGAAGGAAGCCTCTTTTAAAGATGATGCACAAGAAAGCCTGCAAACAGTTTTCTGAAGACAAGCAGACTAAGGACATGGATTACTGGAGACCAAGTTAAATTTATTTGGTTCAGATGGTGTCAAGCATGTGTGGCGACAACCAGGTGAGGAGTACAAAGACAAGTATGTCTTGCCTACAGTCAAGCATGGTGGTGAGAGTGTCATGGTCTGGGGCTGCATGAGTGCTGCCGCTACTGGGGAGCTACAGTTCATTGAGGGAACCATGAATGCCAACATGTACTGTGACATTCTGAAACAGAGCATGATTGGAGACTGGGCCGTAGGGCAGTATTCCAACATAATGACCCCAAACACACCTCCAAGATGACCACTGCCTTGCTAAAGAAGCTGAGGGTAAAGGTGATTGACTGGCAAGCATGTCTCCAGACCTAAACCCTATTGAGCATCTGTGGGGCATCCTCAAATGGAAGGTGGGGGGTGCAAGACCTCTAACATCCACCAGCTCTGTGATGTCGTCATGGAGGAGTGGAAGAGGACTCCAGTGGCAACCTGTGAAGCTCTGGTGAACTCCATGCCCAAGAGGGTTAAGGCAGTGCTGGAAAATAATGGTGGTCACACCAAATATTGACACTTTGGGCCCAATTTAGACATTTTCACTTAGGGGTGTACTCACTTTTGTTGTCAGTGGTTTAGACATTAATGGCTGTGTGTTGAGTTATTTTGAGGGGACAGAAAATTTACACTGTTATACAAGCTGTACACTCACTACTTTACATTGTAGCAAAGTGTCATTTCTTCAGCGTTGTCACATGAAAAGGTATGATAAAATATTTACAAAAATGTGAGGGGTGTTCTCACTTTTGTGATATACTGAACCTTATTGATATAATTCTTGGCTCAGCGCGGCATACCTGTTCTTGATCATCCACTGTACTCCTCTGGTCTGGCACCAGCAGTCTTTTTTCTGTTTCCCCATCAGAAGAGCGTCATGAAAGTCGCACGCTTTGTGGAAGGTGGTGACAATCCAAAAATGTGTGACAGTGGTTCTGCAATAGATTCCTACAGAGGTCTTTGCTGACAGTTTCCAGAAGCTTTGTGAATGTTTCCAAAAGTGTGTTGTGAAGGATGGCCATTATTTTGAAGGCCAATAAAGGTAATTTGTTTGTATCTTCCGTTTTGTTTGTTTTCTGATACCATTCACCAAACTTTTTAGACACACCTCACACAACACTTACATTGGTCCAAGCTAGATACATATAATATCTGGGCACAGTTAAGCAGGCTAAATACAGAACATAATACATTATAAATTCTGGTTGAACCAGTTATTTCTGTGGTATCCTCAACCCTTAGTAACCACTAAAAATACTTTGGTTTCAACAGCCTGTTTGCACTAGGAGTAGTAATAATCGAGAGGTAGTGCCTATGAATTGAGCCAGAGTCTCATAAATTGGATTCAAATAAGGGGTGGCACAGCGATCGTGCTCCATTAATAATTTCACGCAGTGAATCAGAGAGGTCTTGCTTGTGGTTAATAGTCATAACGCCAGAGCCCTCACATCTAGATGCTCAGTCCATGTTCAGATGCCCCAGAGCTTAAAAAAAGTGAGTGAATAATGGTTCCTGAAATGACGAGGATGTATATTTTGCTTCTCGTGATGATGTCAGGCAGCCAGTACTGAATTACCAAATAGGCAGAGTAGGCACCAGCCTATGGGCCGCACGCTGTTTAAGGGCCCAGCAACAACAGATCAAAATAATACTGATTTGATCTTGAAAGAAAATGAATCAACTCAAAGAAACAAAAAGTTCTCTATACTATAGAGAAAATACTGTATTAATGATATCTACCCAATAACAACATAAAGTACACAAACCATAGACATCAGGTTCTCATTACAATTTGTCACTCATCTTCTTATAGCCGTCGGTAAAAAATTTTGGTGCAGCATACGTACGTGTAATGCACGGTAGTGATGGTCATCTCCATCTAGCAGTCGTTGTGCACACTTCAGTTCAATGTTATCCTACGTTGAGGCACGCATGACAGTGGAGAGGTGAGTGCAAAGCAGCTTTGGGGAACTTTTTTAAAATAAAATAATCAAATGTGCTGGGGGGGGGGGGCAGGAAATTTTGCCCAGAGATTCATTTTTCAATATGTTTTTGTTTTGTCTTTTTTTTATATATTTACCGTACATAAAATCTTTACTTTTTAGATTGCCATTGAATAGAAGGTGTTCTCATAACATTGGCTTGCAAAGCCTTATGAGCTCCCTAATTGGAAGTCTTAAAGGAATGGGGAGAGAGGGGATAAATCACTTCTCTGACTCATTTAGCTGCATTTGAAGTCTGCCTATGTAAACATTTTTTTTTTTAAACACGATATTTAAATTTAAATAGGCATCGGGGGGCGTGGCCGACTGGAGCTGAAGATGAACGCTTAATCACCTCGCTTGTCAGCCAGGGGGGATAGCAGGAACGATGCAGGCCCGATTAGACTCGCAATCCGCAGCCATCCTCACTCCAGAGAGCACAAGGAACACAGACATCATGTCCAGAAAGAGGAAGAACGAGTACAAACCTCAAAAGCTGACTATCTTCTCATTCAAGCCAGCAGAGAAGGTTAGTTTCTCACAAGATAGCTCCAGCCCGGACGCCTATACAGACCTGCCGGACGAGATTCCAGAGGAATTACCTGCCCCTGGTCCCCCCACATCACCCTCTCAACCCACGGAGAGTGATCCCCTCACAAACAGCCCACCAAAGGCAAAAATGAGGATGGATGCACCATCGCAGCGGCCACTCCACCCGCTAATCGAGGCCCAGGCTTTTAATCCCCTTCTCTCCAACCAGGCCCTGCACTTCTCTATGGCGTCCTTCCCCACCACAGGCCAGCCTGTTATGGACACCACACTTAAGGACATGCTACTGTCTGCAGTCCTCCCTTGTGACTGATCTCTCATCCCTGTTCACTAAAATCTCCTCAGATATGCACACAATGGATAACAGAATTACCTGTATTGAGCGGTGAAAGACTGAGTGCACTACTACAGTGAATGAAATCATAGATACTTATGATGATGTGAAAGAGGAACAAGCATGGATGCGGGCCAAGCTGGCCGATCTCAAAGACAGATCCCGCAGGAACAATGTTAAATTGTGAGGGATTCCTGAATCCATTATGCTAGCGGATCTGCCTAAATATGTAAAAGATCTCATGCACATCATCATTCCTGACACATCCCCACGGGACACGATAATAGATCGATTTCACAGGATTGCTAAGCCGTCCCATCTGGCAGCCTCAGTGCCCAGAGATGTTCTCATGAGAGTACACTTCTTTCATACAAAAGAAAGGCTCCTGACAGGGATTAAAGCCAAAACACCCCTACTCGCTCCTTATACGGGCATTCAATTCTTCCCTGACCTCTCTAAATATACACTCCAACTAAGACGACACCTCAAAACCACAAAATACAATATAAATGGAAATACCTGGCAACACTACTAATCGCTAAAAATGGGAAATCCCACACTATCAGTGATCTCAACAAAGGGATGCACCTTCTCCACACATGGGAAATCTTACTGAAACCCCCCAAATCTCCTCCGCCGCACCACGGCTCATCTATCCCTCAGAGTGGCCTGGATCAACACCTCAGTTAAGCATGGCTTGCCCTCATCGCCAAGATGGGCTAAACTACACCAACAATGCTCCCCCAGGCTCTGGCGGAGTTCATCCTCTACACCTCTCAGCTCCTTTGTGTTTCTGACTGTTTACCCCCAAGAGAGGTTCATTCAGTGTTTTATTTTTTTTCTTAACTAACGGATCCGCTAACCAAGTTTCATTTTGATTGTTTCCTTGGCTTATTGCTCTATTGCATTTGCTCTATCCGCAGCTCTAGCATCCAACCTGCAGTTTGGTCCGCGTACCATGGACCGCCCCATATCTCGTCGCACCAAAGGAATTCTCCAGACTACACTCCAGCAACCAACTGTAAGTGTTTCCTCTATCTCACCACTAGCCCTACACCCAGAAGATGCCGCTCACTATCCTCTCCCTGAATGTTAACGGGTTAAACCACCCAGCCAAACAGCACTCACTTTGGAAAACCTCAAAAGCTCTTCAAAGTGACAATCTCTGTGTTCAGGAGACCCACCTACTACCAGCAGACTCATCCCTTTGCAGGAACCCCCAGTTTCCCCACAACTACAATGCCTTAAATTCCAACAAATCGAAAGGGGTCATGATAGCTATCAGAGACACTGTGGACTTCCACCCATCCAAAGTGTTACTAGAGCCAGAAGGCCGCTATATAATACTGGTCTGCACCATCAAACAAGTGATATATACACTTATTAATGTTTATGTCCCAAACTCCCACCAAATGCAATTTCTCCATAAAGTGCTCCGCATAGCCAAACCCATACAGAAGGGTCACCTTGTGATATGTGGAGACTTCAACTTAGTCCCAGACATCCTTATGGACACTACGTCTGCAGCAAAGAATCCCCACTGAAGAAGTTTCTCTTCTCACACGATATGTTTGACGCCTGTAGGTGACACCATGGTTCAGAAAAAGACTTTACCTATTTCTCCCCCCGGCACAATTCATATTCGAGAATAGATCTGTTTTTAACAGACAAATGGTTATTGCAAAAATTATGTGTGTCTGCAATCCACACCACGACATGGTCAGACCACGCACCAATTTCTATAGCTATTGAAGATTCCAAACTCCATCGTAACACGTATCTCTGGCGTGCTAACAACTTCATATTACAAAATGCTGACTATGCACAGAGATATCTGACCAAATTTGCACCTTCTTCTCACTCAATACTGGATCAGTGGCTGACCCCAACGTGGTGTGGAGTGCACACAAAGCTTTTATGCGTGGTGTATTAATGAAACTGAGCTCTCACCATAAAAAGAAGAGGACGCAGCGCCTTGACACTATCACATCACAAATAGCATCATTAGAACTATTACACAAAGCCAATCCCCAGCCCTCGCAGGAGGCCCAACTTTTGTCCCTAAGACAGGAACTCAAATCCCTACTTCTTCACTCCTTTGACTTCCTTCAATGTAAGTTGAAAGCTACTGCCTATTCCACCTTCAACAAAGCAAGGAAAAGGTTAGTCCAACGCATCAAAGGCAGAAGATCCAAGACAAAAATATACCAACAATACCACCCTCACACAAAAGCCCTACTGACGGACCCTCAAGACATTGCAAACGCTTTCAGTGACTGCTATGGTGACCTGTACAACCTAAAAAAAGACCCTAAGACTCCACAACCATCTAGATGATGCAATTAACCAATTTCTACAGCATATTAATCTTCCTTCCCTGACTGAAAACCAACTATCTAGCCTGAATACTCTGTTCATGGAACGGGAAATTCAAACAACAATCAACTCCCTTTCCCTGTAGGGAAAGCACCGGGCCCTGATGGTCTGACTGGAGAATACTATAAACAATCTCCGAACATCTAATTACACACCTGACAGATATATTCAATAGTGCTGCCTCCTCTTCTAAGATTCCCAATGAATCTTTGAATGCATTAATAAAAACGTTACCAAAGCCAGGGAAGGAGCCAAATGCACCCCAACATTTCTGCCCGATTTCATTACTCAACCTTGATCCTAAAATTTATGCTAAAACCATTGCCGGGCGTCTACTAGACATTATGCCCACCCTTATTCATAGGGACCAGGCTGGTTTCACTAAAGGCAGACAGGCACCAGATGCCACAAGAAGAATGATTCTGTCACGAAGATCCTGCCAGTAACCGGCGTCCCAGGCGCACGGGAACCCGGCCACGGGTCCCATTGCGCATGCGCGCGCGTTCACGGGTGCGGTCACGCACAGGCACGCGCGCGCGCACTCCCGCTAGTGTCCGGCGGGCTATTTAAACCTGCCTGTCACACTCCATCCCTGCTGTCTGCTCTACAGCGTTCTGTGAGTGTTACCTGATCTGATCTGTGTTTCCTGTTATCCGACCCGGCTTCCTGTTTGACGATCCTGCTATCTGCCTGCACCAGACTCTCTTGGCTTGCCTGACCATCCCTCTGTATTACCCCTGGTACCTCTGCTGTCCGAACGTTACTGACCACCGGCTTGTTGACCCTCCGCTGTGCTCATCAGCTTCAAGTCTGCTACCTGCTGTTGTTCCTGGTTCCAGTCCAGCTTCCAGTTTGCTATTACCTGCTGTTGTTCCTGGTTCCAGTCCAGCGTTCCAGGCTACCTTCTGCTGTGTTCCAGCCCAGCGTTCCAGGCTATCTTCTGCCGTGTCCAGTCCAGCGTTCCAGTCTACTACCTGCTGTTGTTCCTGGTTCCAGTCCAGCGTTCCAGGCTATCTTCTGCGGTGTTCCAGTCCAGCGCTCCAGTCTACTACCTGCTGTTGTTCCTGGTTCCAGTCCAGCGTTCCAGTCTACTACCTGCTGTTGTTCCTGGTCCCAGTCCGGCGTTCCAGGCTACCTTCTGCTGTGTTCCAGTCCAGCGTTCCAGTCTACTACCTGCTGTTGTTCCTGGTTCCAGTCCGGCGTTCCAGGCTACCTTCTGCTGTGTTCCAGTCCAGCTCCCAGTCTGCTATCACCTGCTGTTGTTCCTGGTTCCAGTCCTGCATTCCAGTCTCCGTCCTCAGTCTACTCCTCAGAGGGTGCCACCACTACTGGACTTTCAGCAACTGTTGATCCTGCCAGGCACCCATACCACTCTTCACTCCTGGCCCTCTGTCTCCATTCCAGGGGAACGGGAGTGGGAGCTGTAAGGGAGGTCTTTTCCTGCACTTCGGGCTCACAACCTACCAGGTACGTGACAGTAGCAGACAGCCATGTCTGAGCCTGAGCAGGGAACATCTCCCATGGAGGAACTCTGTGCACACCTGGCAGGATTGACTGAAGCAGTCAAAAGTCTGCAGCAAGGATACACCAGACTGGAGGAACGAGTGTTAACCCTGTCTAATCCCATTGGGGCCCAGGGAGCTTCCTCTGCTCCCGCTCCTTCAGTTGGGCCTTCCTCAACGGTGGTAATGCTCCCTCCGGAACCTAAGGTTCCCACACCTGAACGTTTCTTTGGAAATCGCCATAAGTTCAGAGCCTTCCGCAATTCTTGCGAACTATTTTTTGCTCTTCAGCCACGTACCTTTTCCCTGGAGGCTACAAAGGTGGGCTATGTGATTTCTCTGCTCTCTGGTGACCCCCAAACCTGGGCCCATCGCCTCCTAGAGCAAAAAGACATATCTCTGACCAACCTCTCCACTTTCTTTGCCGCACTAGGCCAGCTATATGATGACCCCCAGCTATCTGTAACTGCAGAAGCGGCTCTACACACCCTGCAACAAGGTCGCAGAGCAGCAGAGGATTATGTGGCTGAATTCAGGAAGTGGAGTGCGGATACTAACTGGAACGATGCGGCTCTCCGTTATCAATTTCGGTTGGGACTTTCTGATCCTCTGAAGGATGAACTGGCCAGGGTGGGTACACCACAGACTTTAAATGCTTTAATCGATCTAGCTATCCAGATCGATCGACGCCTACGAGAACGCAGGTCGGAGAGAGCTATGGGGTCTTCTCGTCCCACTTGGGTTACCCCTAAGGTTCCACATCACCCATCATCAACACCACCTACCTCCACGCTTAACTTACCTGAGCCAATGCAACTGGGTGTCTTGCGACCTTCGCTCACCCCAGAGGAACGACAACGTCGTCGTGCAAATAACTTGTGCCTGTATTGTGGGGAACCCAGGCACTACGTCAGGAACTGTCCTCTCAAGATCCGTAAGTGTTTATCCCTATCTACTGACTATGTAACATCCCTGGTTAAAAATACCACTCACCTTGCTCTGCCTCTTCTGCTACAGCTTCCAGGGAAGGATCTACAAGTCACCGCCATTATTGATTCAGGAGCTTGCAGCTGTTTCATGGATTCTCGTTTTGCCATCCAACACCAAATACCCTTGTCACCTAAAGCTCATGGACTTTCTATCCATCTAGCTGATGGAACCGCTATCAAGTCTGGACCTGTCACCCAGGAGACTATGCCAATACCTGTTCTCATTTCCAACATGCATCAGGAACAGCTGCGCCTGGACATTATCGCTTCACCTCTGTTCCCCATAATACTTGGCATGCCATGGTTACAGGCCCACAATCCGGACATAAATTGGATCACGGGTGAGGTGACCTTTTCCTCTACTTACTGCCAACAGTTTTGCAGAACCCAGAACATCCAGGAGAACTCTACTCTGTTATGCCTAGATACAGATCCTAGTCTGCTTCAATCCATTCCTTCTGCCTATCATGATTTCCTGGACGTATTTAGTAAACAGAGGGCAGAGGTGTTACCCCCTCACCGGGCCTATGACTGTCCCATTGAGTTGCTTCCTGGTGCTGAAATTCCTTTTGGAAGAATATTCCCCCTGACTGAAGTGGAGCAAGGGGCATTGAAGGAATACATTGATGAAAACCTCAAGAGAGGCTTCATTCGTCCATCCACGTCCCAGAACCTGGAGTATTTGAGGTCTGCAAAGAGGTTGAAACCACGTCAGGCCAGGTGGGCTCTCTTTTTCTCCAGGTTCTCCTTCCATGTCACTTACCGCCCCGGCTCCAAGAATACCAAACCAGACGCCCTGTCTAGGATGTTCCATAAACCTCAAGAGATTTCCCCTCCAGACACCATTTTGTCTCCAGGGAACTTTCTTCTACTTCAGGGAAACCTGCTTTCCCAGATTAAACAGGCCTCCGCAGATATAGAATCTTCCATTAAGACAGAACTCCAGGTTAAGGATGGGTTATTGTGGCATGAGAATAGGATCTTTATACCTGAAACACTACGAGTTCCAGTACTAGAGCTCTGTCACGATCATGCGCTGGCTGGGCATTTTGGTGTGGCTAAGACCACTGATTTGGTTCAGCGCACCTTCTGGTGGCCTCAGCTGCGCAAAGATTGTAAGGAGTTTGTAGAGTCCTGTACCACCTGCCTTAGGAACAAAGGGCACAAAACAAGGGCATGGGGTCTACTAAAACCCTTGCCTGTCCCTGATAGACCCTGGAAAATGCTCTCGATAGATTTTATTGTAGAACTACCCCCGGCCGGGGGCTTCACTTCAATCTTTGTCATAGTGGACCGGTTGTCGAAGATGGCGCACTTTGTCCCAATGAAGGGTACCCCTTCAGCTACAGAAACAGCACAAGCATTCATTAAAGAGGTTGTCAGGCTCCATGGGGTACCAATTAACATCGTTTCAGATCGAGGGGTACAATTTACCTCTCGATTCTGGAGGGCTTTGTGTAAGACCTTGGACATTGAACTCTCGTTTTCATCGGCTTATCACCCCCAGACTAATGGGCAAACAGAAAGAACAAACCAGACTCTTGAACAATATCTGCGCTGTTTTTCTTCTTTTGCCCAAGATAATTGGATTGCTGTTTTACCATTGGCTGAATTCGCTTATAACAATTCTATTCACTCTGCTATCAAGCAAACTCCGTTTTTTGCGAATTATGGTTTCCATCCCTCATTTTTACCAAATTCTCTTCCAGAATGCACGGTACCCGCAGTCCAGGAGAAATTGGATTTCTTTACCTCTAACAACCAAGTTTTACAGGACACCATGACCAGAACCCAGGAGTACAACAAAGCGACCTTCGATAAAAAGAGGCGAGGTGAGCTCTTACTTGCACCTGGGGATCAGGTATGGTTGTCCACCATAAACCTTAGGTTGGCCTGCCCTTCCAAGAAGTTGGGTCCCAAATTTCTTGGACCATTCCCTGTTAAACGGAGAATTAATGAAGTTGCATATGAACTTGAACTTCCGGATTCACTAAAAGTACATCCAGTTTTTCACGTGTCCCTGCTTAAACCATCTATTACTAACCCATTTCCAGGTCGAAGTACGGATCCTCCTGATCCAATCCTGGTAGATGGGGAAGAGGAATTCGAGGTGGAGGCTATCATGGACCACAGGAAAAGAGGTAATCAAAACCAATTCTTAATAAAATGGAAGGGGTTTGGCCCAGAGGAGAATTCTTGGGAACCAGAGGATAATATTCATGCTGAAGACCTGTTACAAGCCTTTAAAACAGCTCATCCAGAGAGATCTTTTCAAAGGGGCATCCGGAGGCTGCCCCTTGGGGGGGGGGCAATGTCACGAAGATCCTGCCAGTAACCGGCGTCCCAGGCGCACGGGAACCCGGCCACGGGTCCCATTGCGCATGCGCGCGCGTTCACGGGTGCGGTCACGCACAGGCACGCGCGCGCGCACTCCCGCTAGTGTCCGGCGGGCTATTTAAACCTGCCTGTCACACTCCATCCCTGCTGTCTGCTCTACAGCGTTCTGTGAGTGTTACCTGATCTGATCTGTGTTTCCTGTTATCCGACCCGGCTTCCTGTTTGACGATCCTGCTATCTGCCTGCACCAGACTCTCTTGGCTTGCCTGACCATCCCTCTGTATTACCCCTGGTACCTCTGCTGTCCGAACGTTACTGACCACCGGCTTGTTGACCCTCCGCTGTGCTCATCAGCTTCAAGTCTGCTACCTGCTGTTGTTCCTGGTTCCAGTCCAGCTTCCAGTTTGCTATTACCTGCTGTTGTTCCTGGTTCCAGTCCAGCGTTCCAGGCTACCTTCTGCTGTGTTCCAGCCCAGCGTTCCAGGCTATCTTCTGCCGTGTCCAGTCCAGCGTTCCAGTCTACTACCTGCTGTTGTTCCTGGTTCCAGTCCAGCGTTCCAGGCTATCTTCTGCGGTGTTCCAGTCCAGCGCTCCAGTCTACTACCTGCTGTTGTTCCTGGTTCCAGTCCAGCGTTCCAGTCTACTACCTGCTGTTGTTCCTGGTCCCAGTCCGGCGTTCCAGGCTACCTTCTGCTGTGTTCCAGTCCAGCGTTCCAGTCTACTACCTGCTGTTGTTCCTGGTTCCAGTCCGGCGTTCCAGGCTACCTTCTGCTGTGTTCCAGTCCAGCTCCCAGTCTGCTATCACCTGCTGTTGTTCCTGGTTCCAGTCCTGCATTCCAGTCTCCGTCCTCAGTCTACTCCTCAGAGGGTGCCACCACTACTGGACTTTCAGCAACTGTTGATCCTGCCAGGCACCCATACCACTCTTCACTCCTGGCCCTCTGTCTCCATTCCAGGGGAACGGGAGTGGGAGCTGTAAGGGAGGTCTTTTCCTGCACTTCGGGCTCACAACCTACCAGGTACGTGACAGATTCATTTGATTCATTATGCAGAATCGAGTGGAACGCCTTCTCTGCTTCTTTCTTTGGATGCAGAGAAGGCATTTGACAGGGTACACTGGTCATACCTCAAAATGGTACTCCAAAATGTGGGTTTAGAGACTACATCCTTGGCACCATCATGGCATTATACTCCTCCAGGTCAACACCCAGGTATTAACGGCGGATATGGTTTCCCGACCATTTCCCATAACGAATGGCACCCGTCAGGGCTGCCCTCTGTCCCTCCTAAAATTCAATCTAGTCATGGAAACTCTGGCGGAACACGTCAGATCACACCTGTCCCTCTCAGGCCTAATAATAGGTAATACATTCCACAAAATCAGTCTATTCGCGGACGATGTGATACTAATCTTTACCAACCCGGCTTCCTCCCTGGCAGAAGTACATAAAACTCTGAATTGGTTTAGTGAGGTCTCATACTATAATGTTAATATGACTAAATCTTTCATTCTTGACCTAAAACTTGACGCCAGGACCAAAAACTTACTCCAACAACAACACCCATACACCTGGGCTGAAAAAGACATTTCATATTTAGGGGTACAATTAACCAGTTATACCAAAAATCTATACGCCACTAACTTCAAACCCCTTCTTCATAAAATACAAACAGAATCCCAACAAATAATGAAACATGAGCTTTCATGGTCAGGAAGACTTGCAGCCTGTAAAATGTCTTGTCTTCCTCAAATATTATACTTGTTCCAAACCCTCCCTATCCCCATCCTCACATCATTCTTCAGATCCCTCCAGAAAATCTTTAACAAGTATATCTGGAATAGTAAGAGACACAGATGCACGAACTCCAAACTCATAAAGCACAAACTAGCGGCACAAACTAGACTTTGAAGATTACTACACAGCCACTATTCTCTCCCAACTACCAGAATTGTTCCATCCCCTACCTAATAAGCTTTGGAGTCAAATAGAGAGTCATTTTCTCCACCGACCAAATCTAAAAAAACGGTTACTAAGCACCCCACTAGGTACCATCATTCCGTCCAGCACTTCCCCAACTATGAAGGCATTGGTTCAAGCATGGAAAAAACTGGTACTCCTCAATGACTTCTCCCCCTCTACAATGCCATACCAAATACCACTAGAACCACTAGAATTGATTCTAGGTACACAACCCAAGTCCTTCTCCCTCTTACAAAAAGAATTTGATCTTCCCTCATCGGAATACTTTACATTTTTAAGAATACAGCATTGTCTTCGAACAATACCTCTTCCCCTTTACGCCATACCCCCATTATCATGGCAATTGCTAACAAACCTGGCTTCCACGATAAAAGGTATCTCCCACTTCTATAATCTCCTCCACAAAAAGAACACCTTCACTAAAATGCCCCCAAATATCCAATGGGAAGCAGATCTAGCACACTGCTACTCAGACAAACAATGGCAATGCGCCCTACAAACCGTTTATAGGCACAAAATGCTCAGCTCTCTGGGAGCTCACACAGAAACTTTTGCTTCAATGGTACATGACGCCTGCTAAAATAACATCCTTTAGCCCCCAAACCCCCAACACCTGATGGAGATGCAAAGTGAGCAAAGGCGACCTGATTCATATATTCTGGTCATGCAGCCATATTCAGGAATATTTGGAAATCATTTTTAAAATGATCTCAGATATAACCAACGGCACGGTACATCCCTCACCCAATCTTGCAGTAC